>NC_088404.1:59167315-59297315 GCF_034236695.1 Oncorhynchus nerka | reverse complement strand
CATAGTCCAGATTCTGTCAAATCAATCATGGTCGTGCTATTGACACTGGCTGGCCTAAAACTAACTCAGAACGGAGTCACTCAAAGAAAGACAGACAATAATATTTACTTCATAGGGTTTCTTTATGGATATCCACTTCAAAATGATGCTAGCGCAGAGTGATGTCATTCACCTGTTTGCTCTGTTAATAGTCCCTGGAGTCCCTTGACGTGTGTTGAAAACGGCGATGTCACAATTTCCAATGGGCTACTGTTGTTTTGATTACACAGGGCAACACAAACAGGTCTGGTACGTAGATCAACTCAAGAAAAGACAAGCATCCCTTTTCACTTTATTCAAACTTCCTTCATCTCCCTGGCTTTGCTACGATCCAAATCAGACTTCCAGTGTTTTTATCAGAACATAAATCCAATGCAACTAAGAGGCAAACTACCAGAAATACAGACAGTAACACCACCAGCTCTATGAAGTTGCCACCCCATATCCTATATGTTCCCCAACCCTGTAAACAGTATGTGCATCAGCATCTCTACTATATGGTAATATAAACTGAATGGGAGTCATAGGTCTGTTTTTGTATTCAGACACACTTATAGCAACAGTACAGTGTGCTGTAATATGGGCAGCCTCCCACAGAGGATTAAAACCATTATTTCATCAACAGAGTTTGGTATAGGGGGGAATACAGAACTGGGACATCTCATTCCTAGTCAGCTATGGGATACAGGACATTTATGCTGATATTGGTTGCACAAAAATGAGGTAGTTTTTCATCTTCTGGATGGACTGATGGCTTTAGCACACTCTTGATATATTGTTTTATTTACCCGCGTGCCAACATCTGGTTTCTAACTTCTTGCATGGCACACAGTGCACCGGAATTGGCTGCTGCTCTCTGGGCTCTGATATTTATGGTAGAGGCTTATAGTGCTCGACTGTGTTTGGGATAGCATTGCCCAGCTCCATCCAACTTAGATCCCTACTACCCCCCCACCCCACCTCTCCACACACATCCTCCAGTCCCCACTCCACCTAAAAAGAGGAAAGTGTCCCCTACTCTTTCCCCTTCTCTTTCTATCTTTGGCTCTGTCACTTTGCTTGTCATTCGGCCCCTGGTTTGAACACAACAACAAATTCCCTGTTTCTGTGTGTCTAGGGACTACTGTCTCTCACTCCCCACTCCCCCCTCTCTCTCTCTCTCTCTCTCTCTCTTTACCTTGCCCCCCCATCCCCTCCTCCATTTCTCAGTCAACCTCCCACTTTCCTCCTCCTCTCCATCTCTCCTTCACCTCTCCATTTTCAGAGCCTGCTGCAGTGGGAAAATGAGTTCCCAGTAGCTCTGTGCAGCTCTGCAGATTCTCATCATGTTGTTTTCTACGTGGACAGACTGACACCTGCTCTGAACATGGAAGGGCAACAACTCAGGCCCTGAGAACTGTCAGAGGTGCTTAAAGGAGGGCAGTCAGACTCTGGTGTTGTGCTAGAAGTCTGATATGTGTCTCAGGACCATTGACAGGAGATCTGAGAATGAGACGGAGGCATCCAGGCAGGGACATCCAGCCCGAGGCTCGCCTCTGCCTATAGGTCATTTGTATTCTCTGAGACACCAATATTTATTATGTCAACATTACGTTCCAAAAAATACATTTTTACGTTTTTGGGGGATAAGCACGGAGACAAAGTGAGCGGCCTGCACTGCCACAAGTCCGTGCAGCTCTGGGAAGGATGGCTGGCCGCGGGGGAGCCCGCCAGCGCATGGGTCATTTCACTTCAGGAGCCCTGAAAAGGTGAGCAGGCTGGGGCCGCATTGTGAGTCGTCACACAAGAACGAGGGACTGCCAAAAGAGAAACAAAAAGGAGGGAGAAATGATTAAAAAGCCTTCAGAGCCTGCTCAGTGAAACAAAGGCATGCCATCACAGAGAGCAAACATTCAGGAAAAGGGACACTCAAGAAGAGACACAGGTGGAAACCTGCAAAGGGCCGTGCGGACAGGATAAATCAGTGCGTTACAAGTTCTCCTCTCACAATAATACATGCGAAAAAAAACCATTTCTGTTTTCAGTCAATGAAGACAGCCAGACCGATGGCCAACAGTTACCTCGTTAGAAAGTAGGGCACAGGTTTGGAGGTTGCCCAGTATTCCTTGTAAAGCCTTAGGGGCCATTTTTGGCAGAAGAAATGTAAAACATGTATTTTGTTCTGTAGTTTACGTCACTCAAGAAATGAAATGATGTATGAATAGTATAGCTGTAAATCATTTCCATATGCATAAGTGAAATATAACCCATTATGTTCATGAATTGCATGTTCTACAAAGAACACGTGTTCATTCTTTTTCTTGACAAACATAGCCTATCGTGTTCGATAGGTACAGCAGACTATTGTAATGTTGTAATAACCTATGGTAATATCCTGGATCTCCAGGTCACAGAGTTGAAACCACCCACCTTATTCATCGTTTAACTCAAAGGAGTGTTCATTCATCAAAACAAGTGAAATGTACATAGGTTAACCAACGGAAGTGGCATATTCTTGGCTTACTCAACACTTCCTCATGACATGAATCATTAATTAGAAAACGGTGTTTATTTACAGACCCGAATGAAACCTCACCATGTATTTGATCAGTGACACCAGCCATGTTTGTCCGCTAACAATAAATCAATGGCATATTGGATTTTCTCACAACACAATGCTTTTCATTGTGTCCGGCATCACGTTATTCAGAGCCAATGGTAATGTATTATGTCCAAACAAGTCATCCATGGTTGTGTCCCAAATGGCAACCTATTCCCACCCTATAGCCCTATGCACCCTAGTCAAAAGTAGTGCACTATATAGGGAACAGGGTGCTATTTGGGAAGCAAACAATGTGTTTTTCAGAAAGACACAGGTAAAAACTCACATTCCTGCCCTTTTCCAAGTGAAAGGTATTCAGGAAAAGACGTCGGCCAGAAGACAATTTACAGCCCGGCCTGGGAATTCCACATGTTTCAGAACTGGGAATGGGAGTGGAAAAGCCAGAGCAATGAACAACCATGGCATTTTTATCTTGATTGTCAGATAAAATAGTATCTGCACCCATAAAGCTGTTCATAAGAGTCTTTAGCAGGAGGCACTTTACCTCCTTTTGCTTTCTGGCCTCTGATAAAAATCACCCAAACACGGCATCATTAAGAGGCCCAATAAAAGCACACAGAGACATGGCGCCTGGGAATGAGCCACTCTCTTCTTTCTCTTCCTTTCCCTCTTTCCATTCTCTCCATACTTATGCTTACTCTCTCTCCCCTTTCTTTCCCAGGGCAGCCAGGCAGCCAGGTCAGGCACACACCTAGCAGGCCAGGCCAGGCCAAAGGGAGAGGGGCTGGGAGGGGGAGGGGGACCTCTGTGACTCTGGTTAGCCTCACCGGGAAAAGGTCAGAGCTGTTTCCCACCACAACACACACAGGGAGACAGGCAACTCCACAGCTCCATATATGGCCCCAGGTTCAGCTCCTTTCATGGGTCAGGCAGTACCACATTGACGTCGGCTTCATGGTGCCCCCTCTTAACAATGATAAACTAAATCATTCTAAATATTTAGTTAAAGTGAAAACATCGTAACTCTACCCCAGTGATAAAGCAGGTGTGGGTGGCTATTGTTAGACTGCTGTGATACGTGCTGTGATATATGCTGTGAATAGAGATGGACAGTATTTATGTACCGGTATGTGAAATAAGTATTTCAATTACTTTTGAGTATTTTGTCATTTGTATTTCACCGGCCTAAACTACATCCAATATATTTGGTAACAAGATCCCTTCGAGATCTGTAAATGTATTTGATTGAGTTTTGCTTTTCCATAACACTATTTTATAGCGGTTCACAATTGTGTGGCCCCCTTTCCCCCTGCGTTGTTATCACAAGTCTTATGGCACTATGGTTAGATAAGAGTGTCTGCTAAATGAGCCAAATGTAAATATAAAAATGAACACTTGCAAAGCATGCTGAGTATTATCCTAATGAGCTCCACCCCAAAACAAGGCCAATAATAATACCCAGTGTGATTTGCAATTGTTCATTTTCACAAATATAGATTGGTCATTTATCAGACACTCTTATCCAGAGCTTAGTACAGTATGTGCATTCAACTAAGGTAAATGAACAATCACAAATCACAGTCACTCCAAGTCAAATGTTTTTTTTGTTAGCGTTACTGAGTATATTGTTTTAGTGAAGATGTGTACTTGCAAATGTATTTTGTACTTTGATAAAATACAGGTGCATTGATGTATTTGGTCATTTCAAAATACAATGCTTTGCAAATGTATTTTGTCATTTATTTTGATTCATTCCAGCAGGCACATTTGGTTCCTTGAAGGTTGTGGGAATGTACGTTTTTGGTTTCCCATTGGTTTTGGGAACGAACGGTAAAACTGAACATGAAAATTTCACCTGTTCTGGGAATGTTTATTTTTTTCGGTAGCAGGGGAGGTTCTACGAACGTTTTACTTTGGTTCCTTGAACGTTTTCATGGGAGGTTTTATTAACAGGTTATTCTGAGGTTTTTGAATAACTTCCTTAAAACTTTCAGTAAATGTCTCAATAAGACTTGTAATAACAGTGCTATCTTATTTTGGGTTAACTAGTTTGAAATCCAAGCACTGATAAGACACATGGAAATGTATTTCCTTAGCCAACAATCATGCAAACACATTTCTTGTGACATGCCATTAATGTGATTTGAACACATGATGATCAGTTCCCTATCCACGGAAGTAGTCCACTGCCCCAACAGGATGGAGCCAATATGCCCTGTTGTTTTACACCTACAAACCTGTTCGTTTTAGTCTGTTAGGATCAGGTGTGGCCAACACACCTGAACACACTAAACAGATCAAGGATAGAGTTTTGTTGATTCTTATAATGCTCTCTGAACATTACTAAAGTTTTCTTAACGTTCTCAAAACAATTTGAGAACATGACTTTAAATCCGACCTGTCACGCCCTGACCTTAGAGATCCTTTTTATGTCTCTATTTTGGTTTGGTCAGGGCGTGAGTTGGGGTGGGCATTCTATGTTTTGTGTGTTCTATGTTTTCTATTTCTGTGTGTTTGACCTGGTGTGGTTCTCAATCAGAGGCAGCTGTCTATCATTGTCTCTGATTGAGAACCATACTTAGGTAGCCTTTTCACACTTGTCTTTTGTGGGTAGTTGTTTTCTGTTTTTGTGTCTGCACCAGACAAAACTGTTTTGGTCGTTCTTTGAACACGTGCTGTGCTTTGGTCCACGTCATGCAACGATGACCGTTACAGAACCATGAGAAAATGTTATGCTAAAGTGCTGAAAATCCCACAGAAGAACATTGTTAAGAAACATTCTTTGAACTATTTGAGAACATTCCCAATGTCAAACCAGTTGGAAAAAGTTCCTAGAATATTACCGAAATGAAATGTAACCATGTTTGAACCTTTAGGAAACGTTCTATTAAAGTAATGAAATACCAGGAAAACATTTTGTTGGTCAAATCCTACAAAGTCCTGAAAATACTCCAAAGCCAAGTAACGATCCTGCACCATTCCCAGAAAGTTGTGAAAAAGGTTGTACGCAAAATAACAATAGGACAACCACGCTCTTACCAAGCTCTAAGAAACGTGGTTCTCAGAACGTTATGCGCTAGCTGGGATTGGTCTTTATAGAGTATATTGTGCAAAAAGATACATTTTGCCCATCTTTGGGTGTGAAGTTGTGCTGATATAGTTTCTCTGAGATGTCCTGAAATACCATAGTTGGTTTCGCTCTGACGGCTGTGCATGTGTGGGTGGGGGGGCAATGTTTTCTTAGGTAAGGTGCCCAAACACAACAGCTTGTTCACCTGCATAGTTGTCGCTTTTGTCTTGCCCGTCCGTGAGAAACAAAAGACAGAGAGCATTAGCGCTGTGTGTTTCTTTGACTTTGTGTGTTTGTCTTTGTGTGTCTGTGTATTTGTTACTAGGTGTGTTTGTGTTCACGTGCAAACGTGTGTGACTAATTTGTTTTCAGGAGTTGCAGACAATACACACAGCAGATGAGTGGACTTCGGATGTCCCCATAGGAGAACCCTTCCGGGTTCCATGTAAAACCCCCTGTAGAAAGGGTTCTACATTGAACCCAAAAGGGTTGTACCTGCAACCAAAAATGGTTATTCAAAGGTTTCTCCTATGGGGACAGCCGAAGAACCCTTTAAGCCACGCAGACTAATTAGCCACCTGGACTATCGTTTTACACGGCTGCTGCTCGCTGTTTATTATCAATGCATAGTTATCAGTTATAGTTACAAATGACCTCGACTAACCTGTAACCTCGCACATTGACTCGGTACCGGTACCCCCTGTATATAGCCTCCACATTGACTCGGTACCGGTACCCCCTGTATATAGCCTCCACATTGACTCGGTACCGGTACCCCCTGTATATAGCCTCCACATTGACTCGGTACCGGTACCCCCTGTATATAGCCTCCACATTGACTCGGTACCGGTACCCCCTGTATATAGCCTCCACATTGACTCGGTACCGGTACCCCCTGTATATAGCCTCCACATTGACTCGGTACCGGTACCCCCTGTATATAGCCCCTGTATATAGCCTCCACATTGACTCGGTACCGGTACCCACTGTATATAGCCTCCACATTGACTCGGTACCGGTACCCCCTGTATATTTTTTTATTTTTTTTATTTCACCTTTATTTAACCAGGTAAGCAAGTTGAGAACAAGTTCTCATTTACAATTGCGACCTGGCCAAGATAAAGCAAAGCAGTTCGACACATACAACGACACAGAGTTACACATGGAGTAAAACAAACATACAGTCAATAATACAGTAAAAAAAAAAAAAAAAACAAGTCTATATACAATGTGAGCAAATTAGGTGAGAAGGGAGGTAAAGGCAAAAAAGGCCATGGTGGCAAAGTAAATACAATATAGCAAGTAAAACACTGGAATGGTAGTATTGCAATGGAAGAATGTGCAAAGTAGAAATAAAAATAATGGGGTGCAAAGGAGCAAAATAAATAAATAAATTAAATACAGTTAGGAAAGAGGTAGTTGTTTGGGCTAAATTATAGGTGGGCTATGTACAGGTGCAGTAATCTGTAAGATGCTCTGACAGTTGGTGTTTAAAGCTAGTGAGGGAGATAAGTGTTTCCAATTTAAGAGATTTTTGTAGTTCGTTCCAGTCATTGGCAGCAGAGAACTGGAAGGAGAGGCGGCCAAAGAAAGAATTGGTTTTGGGGGTGACTAGAGAGATATACCTGCTGGAGCGTGTGCTACAGGTGGGAGATGCTATGGTGACCAGCGAGCTGAGATAAGGGGGACTTTACCTAGCAGGGTCTTGTAGATGACATGGAGCCAGTGGGTTTGGCGACGAGTTGAAGCGAGGGCCAGCCAACGAGAGCGTACAGGTCGCAATGGTGGGTAGTATATGGGGCTTTGGTGACAAAACGGATAGCACTGTGATAGACTGCATCCAATTTGTTGAGTAGGGTATTGGAGGCTATTTTGTAAATGACATCGCCAAAGTCGAGGATTGGTAGGATGGTCAATTTTACAAGGGTATGTTTGGCAGCATGAGTGAAGGATGCTTTATTGCGAAATAGGAAGCCAATTCTAGATTTAACTTTGGATTGGAGATGTTTGATATGGGTCTGGAAGGAGAGTTTACAGTCTAACCAGACACCTAAGTATTTGTAGTTGTCCACGTATTCTAAGTCAGAGCCGTCCAGAGTAGTGATGTTGGACAGGCGGGTAGGTGCAGGTAGCGATCGGTTGAAGAGCATGCATTTAGTTTTACTTGTATTTAAGAGCAATTGGAGGCCACGGAAGGAGAGTTGTATGGCATTGAAGCTTGCCTGGAGGGTTGTTAACACAGTGTCCAAAGAAGGGCCGGAAGTATACAGGATGGTGTCGTCTGCGTAGAGGTGGATCAGAGACTCACCAGCAGCAAGAGCAACATCATTGATGTATACAGAGAAGAGAGTCGGTCCAAGAATTGAACCCTGTGGCACCCCCATAGAGACTGCCAGAGGTCCGGACAGCAGACCCTCCGATTTGACACACTGAACTCTATCAGAGAAGTAGTTGGTGAACCAGGCGAGGCAATCATTTGAGAAACCAAGGCTGTCGAGTCTGCCGATAAGGATGTGGTGGTTGACAGAGTCGAAAGCCTTGGCCAGATCAATGAATACGGCTGCACAGTAATGTTTCTTATCGATGGCGGTTAAGATATCGTTTAGGACCTTGAGCGTGGCTGACCCCAGCTCTGAAACCAGATTGCATAGCAGAGAAGGTATGGTGAGATTGAAATGGTCGGTAATCTGTTTGTTGACTTGGCTTTCAGAAAGGCATGGTAGGATAGATATAGGTCTGTAGCAGTTTGGGTCAAGAGTGTCCCCCCTTTGAAGAGGGGGATGACCGCAGCTGCCCCAATCTTTGGGAATCTCAGATGACAAGAAAGAGAGGTTGAACAGGCTAGTAATAGGGTGGCAACAATTTCGGCAGATAATTTTAGAAAGAAAGGGTCCAGATTGTCTAGCCCGGCTGATTTGTAGGGGTCCAGATTTTCAGCTCTTTCAGAACTTCAGCTGAATGGATTTGGGAGAAGGAGAAATGGGGAAGGCTTGGGCGAGTTGCTGTTGGGGTGCAGTGCTGTTGACCGGGGTAGGAGTTGCCAGGTGGAAAGCATGGCCAGCCGTCTTATTGAAATTCTCAATTATGGTGGATTTATCAGTGGTGACAGTGTTTCCTATCTTCAGTGCAGTGGGCAGCTGGGAGGAGGTGTTCTTATTCTCCATGGACTTTACAGTGTCCCAGAACTTTTAGAGTGTTGCAGGAAGCAAATTTCTGCTTGAAAAAGCTAGCCTTGGCTTTTCTAACTGCCTGTGTATAACGGTTTCTAGCTTCCCTGAACAGCTGCATATCACGGGGCTGTTCGATGCTAATGCAGAACGCCATAGGATGTTTTTGTGTTGGTTAAGGGCAGTCAGGTCTGGGAGAACCAAGGGCTATATCTGTTCCTGGTTCTAATTTTCTTGAATGGGGCATGTTTATTTAAGATTGTTAGGAAGGCATTTTAAAAATATCCAGGCATCCTCTACTGACGGGATGAGATCAATATCCTTCCAGGACACCCCGTCGATTAGAAAGGCCTGCTCGCTGAAGTGTTTCAGGGAGCGTTTACAGTGATGAGTGGAGGTCGTTTGACCGCTGACCCATTACGGATGCAGGCAATGAGGCAGTGATCGCTGAGATCTTGGTTGAAGACAGCAGAGGTGTATTTAGAGGGGAAGTTGGTTAGGATGATATCTATGAGGGTGCCCGTGTTTAAGGCTTTGGGGGTACCTGGTAGGTTCATTGATAATTTGTGTGAGATTGAGGGCATCAAGTTTAGATTGTAGGATGGCTGGGGTGTTAAGCATGTTCCAGTTTAGGTCGCCTAGCAGCACGAGCTCTGAAGATAGATGGGGGCAATCAGTTCACATATGGTGTCCAGAGCACAGCTGGGAGCAGAGGGTGGTCTATAGCAGGCGGCAACGGTGAGAGACTTGTTTTTAGAGAGGTGGATTTTTAAAAGTAGAAGTTCAAATTGTTTGGGTACAGACCTGGATAGTAGGACAGAACTCTGCAGGCTATCTTTGCAGTAGATTGCAACACCGCCCCCTTTAGCAGTTCTATCTTGTCTGAAAATGTTGTAGTTTGGAATTAAAATTTCTGAATTTTGGTGGTCTTCCTAAGCCAGGATTCAGACACAGCTAGAACATCCGGGTTGGCAGAGTGTGCTAAAGCAGTGAAAAGAACAAACTTAGGGAGGAGGCTTCTGTTAACATGCATGAAACCAAGGCTATTACGACAGAAGTCATCAAAAGAGAGCGCCTGGGGAATAGGAGTGGAGCTAGGCACTGCAGGGCCTGGATTCACCCTACATCGCCAGAGGAACATAGGAGGAGAAGAATAAGGGTACGGCTAAAAGCAATAAGAATTGGTCGCCTAGAACGTCTGGAACAGAGAGTAAAAGGAGGTTTCTGGGGGCGATAAAATAGCATCAAGGTATAATGTACAGACAAAGGTATGGTAGGATGTGAGTACAGTGGAGGTAAACCTAGGTATTGAGTGATGAAGAGAGAGATATTGTCTCTAGAAACATTGAAACCAGGAGATGTCATTGCATGTGTGGGTGGTGGAAATAATAAGTTGGATAAGGTATAGTGAGCAGGACTAGAGGCTCTGCAGTGAAATAAGCCAATAAACACTAACCAGAACAGCAATGGACAAGACATATTGACATTAAGGAGAGGCATCCTTAGTCGAGTGATCAAAAGGGTCCAGGGAGTGGAGAGGTTGGTTTGGGGGTCACGGCGATTTAGACAGCTAGCCAGGACATCGGTAGCAAGCTAGCATAGGATGGAGGTCTGTTGTTAGCCACCTCTTGCGTTCCGTCAGTAGATTAGTGGAGTTCCGTGTTGTAGAGGGATTAGTCCAAATCACACAACAACAAAAAATAAAAACAATAGATATAGTTATAGAGGCCCAAGAAGAAACATGTTAATAATAAAAATAAATAAATTGTCCGATTGTCTATTCTGAGAGCATCCGGTAAGACAGCTAACGGTTAGCAGGCCGCAGATGGGCATTCAGGTAACGTCGCGACGGAGGAGCCAGCCGGATCTCCTTCGGGTAGATAACGTCGGCAGTCCAGTTGTGAGGGCCCGGAGGGGCTCCGTGTAGGCAGTAAAACGGGTCCGGATAGGTGACTGCAGCCCAGGAGTGATTGACGGAGCTCAGGAGTGGTTGACGGAGCTCGCCTCCACATCCATATAGCCTCCACATTGACTCGGTACCGGTACCCCCTGTATATAGCCTCCACATTGACTCGGTACCGGTACCCCCTGTATATAGCCTCCACATTGACTCGGTACCGGTACCCCCTGTATATAGCCTCCACATTGACTCGGTACCGGTACCCCCTGTATATAGCCTCCACATTGACTCGGTACCGGTACCCCCTGTATATAGCCTCCACATTGACTCGGTACCGGTACCCCCTGTATATAGCCTCCACATTGACTCGGTACCGGTACCCCTGTATATAGCCTCCACATTGACTCGGTACCGGTACCCCTGTATATAGCCTCCACATTGACTCGGTACCGGTACCCCCTGTATATAGCCTCCACATTGACTCGGTACCGGTACCCCC
This sequence comes from Oncorhynchus nerka, assembly GCF_034236695.1. NCBI lineage: Eukaryota > Metazoa > Chordata > Actinopteri > Salmoniformes > Salmonidae > Oncorhynchus > Oncorhynchus nerka. The sequence continues at coordinate 59,286,098 of NC_088404.1, read as the reverse complement.
TGTATATAGCCCCTGTATATAGCCTCCACATTGACTCGGTACCGGTACCCCCTGTATATAGCCTCCACATTGACTCGGTACCGGTACCCCCTGTATATAGCCTCCACATTGACTCGGTACCGGTACCCCTGTATATAGCCTCCACCCCCGTATATATAGCCTCCACATTGACCTCCACATTAGCCTCCACATTGACTCGGTACCGGTACCCCTGTATATAGCCTCCACATTGACTCGGTACCGGTACCCCTGTATATAGCCTCCACATTGACTCGGTACCGGTACCCCTGTATATAGCCTCCACATTGACTCGGTACCGGTACCCCTGTATATAGCCTCCACATTGACTCGGTACCGGTACCCCTGTATATAGCCTCCACATTGACTCGGTACCGGTACCCCTGTATATAGCCTCCACATTGACTCGGTACCGGTACCCCGGTATATAGCCTCCACATTGACTCGGTACCGTACCCCTGTATATAGCCTCCACATTGACTCGGTACCGGTACCCCTGTATATAGCCTCCACATTGACTCGGTACCGGTACCCCTGTATATAGCCTCCACATTGACTCGGTACCGGTACCCCTGTATATAGCCTCCACATTGACTCGGTACCGGTACCCCTGTATATAGCCTCCACATTGACTCTCCACATATAGCCTCCACATTGACTCGGTACCGGTACCCCTGTATATAGCCTCCACATTGACTCGGTACCGGTACCCCTGTATATAGCCTCCACATTGACTCGGTACCCCCCTGTATATAGCCTCCACATTGACTCGGTACCGGTACCCCTGTATATAGCCTCCACATTGACTCGGTACCGGTACCCCTGTATATAGCCTCCACATTGACTCGGTACCGGTACCCCCTGTATATAGCCTCCACATTGACTCGGGTACCGGTACCCCCTGTATATAGCCTCCACATTGACTCGGCACTACCCCTGTATATAGCCTCCACATTGACTCGGCACCGGTACCCCCTGTATATAGCCTCCACATTGACTCGGTACCGGTACCCCTGTATATAGCCTCCACATTGACTCGGTACCGGTACCCCTGTATATAGCCTCCACATTGACTCGGTACCGGTACCCCTGTATATAGCCTCCACATTGACTCGGTATACCCCTGTATATAGCCTCCACATTGACTCGGTACCGGTACCCCCTGTATATAGCCTCCACATTGACTCGGTACCGGTACCCCTGTATATAGCCTCCACATTGACTCGGTACCGGTACCCCTGTATATAGCCTCCACATTGACTCGGTACCGGTACCCCTGTATATAGCCTCCACATTGACTTGGTACCGGTACCCCTGTATATAGCCTCCACATTGACTCGGTACCGGTACCCCCTGTATATAGCCTCCACATTGACTTGGTACCGGTACCCCTGTATATAGCCTCCACATTGACTCGGTACGGTACCCCTGTATATAGCCTCCACATTGACTCGGTACCGGTACCCCCTGTATATAGCCTCCACATTGACTCGGTACCGGTACCCCCTGTATATAGCCTCCACATTGTTATGTCATTTTCTTGTCTTACTTTTTGATTGTATCATTTATTTTTTACTTTAGTTTATTTTGTAAATATTTTCTTAACTCTATTTCTTGAACTGCATTGTTGGTTAAAGGGCTTGTAAAGTAAGCATTTCACTGTTGTATTCGGCGCATGTGACAAATGCAATTTGATTTGATGGTCCTAGATAGCACCTTAGTGTTGTAATTTGAGCATTGTCGTTTAAACAGCACATTTGAATGAGCGATCCCTTTGAGTTGCTTAACAGTATGCAGCGTCATGCAAAGTTCATGTGGACACAGGGGTTTGATGGCATGTGAGCAACCGTTGTTCCATCAGAGAAAATTTCCACATGCCAAACTGCCTTTCAAAGAGCCATGTGTAGAAAGGGATTTGAGTTTCAAATTATTCTCCATACATGTTACACCCCCACAATTTGATCTTTGCAACTTCACATAGGTGGTATAGCATATTACAATTATATTTGCTTGCCAGGAAATCATTTAAAAGGTTTGTTGAAGAAAAACCATAATACCTGTGCCATTGAACTTTAATTCCTAACTTAATTTCAAGGGCTAATGCCCTTGTCTGTCTGGTGCGTTCTACCAGGTGTAGACAAGTAGTTCTCAAACCTCTCCCTGGGACCCACAGACGTTTGTGTTGTAGCCCTGAACTAGCTCACCTGATTCACCTAGGGCCCGATTCAGACTTAGGATATGTGTGCCTTTCTTACGCACTTCTTAGTAGTTAGTATTCAGACTTACATTATGCAGGTGCATAACGGAATTTTCGGGCCTGGTTCCCTTGCGAGTGCTGAACAAATGTAAATCAACCACTGAAAACCCTCACACTTGCTGGCGAACAGATTTTCTCATGGAGTTTTCGTTCAATAGGATTTTCAGTACATTTATCTAAAGCCATCCATTTAAACGTGGTGTACCTTTAATTTGAATTTTCTCACCAGACTAACTAGAATATATGAAAAGAACGGTTCAGTAAATTAGGGATCAAATCCATTTAAATACATCTCCTTTTCAGCACCAATTGGTAGATTTAAAAAAACTCTGCGCTTGTATATCATTTAGGGTTAGGAAAGTACTTATGAATAATAAAAACAGGTTTGGAGAGCCTTTACGCACAAAATATATTGGTGAATGAAAAATACAGTGGTTTGATTCATCCTGAAAGTTGTCATATTCAGTTGTTCAATCCATGATATCCTGGAAGGGTAGAAAAGTGTAAAATAGGGGTTGAACAGTAGTCCTATAGATCTACCATAATAATCCTCACTAATAATGGAACTGTGATGACAACGGTCGTCGTCGTGAACTGTGCGCAAGTCTCCAGGTTTAAAATATGTATGGTCTGCATACCATAATGGCAACCATAATGTCTGCATACCAAATTGGCTACATGTCCAAAATGATTGTTAGCCTAATATGATCCACTATTGCTAGCGATCCTCAGAAACAACCACACGAACGTGACAGAGGAAAGAAAGGTAAACAAACGGTGTAATGGAAGGATGAAAAATGCAAGGAAACTAACACTGAAGTGGTGACAGTTATAAGAGAATGTAGGACGGTGGCTATTGATAGAGAATAATATTTAATATGATACAAATTGTAAAAAATACAGTGAAAATTCTGGGCATATACAGTTGAAGTCGGAAGTTTACATACACCTTAGCCAAACACATTTAAACTCAGTTTTAAACATTTCCTGACATTTAACCCTAGTAAGAATTCGCTGTCTTAGGTCAGTATGGATCACCACTTTATTTTAAAAATGTGAAATGTCAGAATAATAGTAGAGATAATTATTTCTTTCAGCTTTTATTTCTTTCATCACTTTCCCAGTGGGTCAGAAGTTTAAATACACTCAATTAGTATTTGGTAGCATTGCCTTTAAATTGTTTAACTTGGGTCAAACATTTTGGGTAGCCTTCCCCAAGCTTCTCACAATAAGTTGGGTGAATTTTGGCCCATTCCTCCTGACAGAGCTGGTGTAACTGAGTCAGGTTTGTAGGCCTCCTTGCTCGCACACGCTTTTTCAGTTCTACCAACAAATTTTCTATAGGATGGCCCCTCCAATACCTTAACTTTCTTGTCCTTAAGCCATTTTGCCACAACTTTGGAAGTATGCTTGGGGTCATTGTCCATTTGGAAGACCCATTTGCGACCAAGCTTTAACTTCCTGACTGATGTCTTGAGATGTTGCTTCAATATATCCACATAATTTTCCATCCTTATAATGCCATCTATTTTGTGAAGTGCACCAGTCCCTCCTGCAGCAAAGCACCCCCACAACATGATGCTGCCACCCCGTGCTTCACAGTTGGGATGGTGTTCTTCGGGTTGCAAGCTTCCCCCTTTTTCCTCCAAACATAACGATGGTCATTATGGCCAAACAGTTCCATTTTTTTTCATCAGACCAGGGGACATTTCTCCAAAAGGTACCATCTTTGAACCCATGTGCAGTTACAAACCGTAGTCTGGCATTTTTATAGTAGTTTTGGAGCAGTGGCTTCTTCCTTGCTGAGCGGCCTTTCAGGTTATGTCGATATAGGAGTCGTTTTACTGTGGATACAGATAGTTTTGTACCTGTTTCCTCCAGCATCGTCACAAGGTCCTTTGCTTTTGTTCTGGGATTGATTTGCACTTTTTGCACCAAAGTACGTTCATCTCTAGGAGACAGAATGCGTCTCCTTCCTGAGCGGTATGACGGCTGCGTGGTCCCATGGTGTTTATACTTGCGTACTATTGCTTTGTACAGATGAACGTGGTACCTTCAGGCATTTGGAAACTGCAAAAAAAAAAAATCTGAGGTCTTGGCTGATTTCTTTTGATGTCAAGCAAATATGCACTGAGTTTGAAGGTAGGCCTTGAAATACAGCCACAGTTACACCTCCAATTGGCTCAAATGATGTCAATTAGCCTATCAGAAGCTTCTAAAGCCATGACATCATTTTCTGGAATTTTCCAAGCTTTAGAAAGGCACAGTCAACTTCGTGAATGTAAACTTCTGACCCACTGGAATTGTGATACAGTGAATTATAAGTGAATAATCTGTTTGTAAACAATTGTTGGAAAAATGACTTGTGTCATGCACAAAGTAGATGTCCTAACCGACTTGTCAAAACTATAGTTTGTTAACAAGAAATTTGTGGAGTGGTTGAAACGAGTTTTAATGACTTCAACCTAAGTGTATCTAAACTTCCGACTTCAACTGTAGGTGGGATGGGCTGAGGGAAGCTGAGTGTTGGGATGTGGAATTGGAGACAATTGGAGTTGCTGGGCGGGGCATAGAATGACGGTCAAAATGTAAAAGTAAAAAAATTAAGTCAAAATAAAACAAAACAAAAAGTATGTTTGAATGACACTGAGGGGCAATGTTGTTACGTCTAATGTATGGCACTATTTACATTTGTATGGCACTATTACATTTGAGTGCATGTATGGCACTATTTACATGTGTGTAGTGTGTGTGTGTGTGTGTGTGTGTGTGTGTGTGTGTGTGTGTGTCCATGTATGTGCACGTGTGTGTGTTTGAATAAGAGTGTCTATATATGCATCTGTACACGCTTACACATGCATATGTTCACCTGAGGCTGATGCCGCACAGGGGTTTGCACGCGTGTACAGATGCATACATACACACACTCTTATTCAAATGCACACACGTGCACATACACGGACACACACACTACACACATGTAAATAGTGCCATACATGCACTCAAATGTAATCAGTTGCTGTTGTGATTTTTGTTGTCCTTGATGTCTTTTGTTTTTTAGCACGGTTGTTTTCTGTTTTCCTTTTGTTTTTCTCTTTTTTTCCTCTTTAGTTCATTTTGTTGGTTGTTGGTGCATTGGGGGATGGGGTCTTGGGAGGGGGGGGGTTCTTGGGGGTGGGATATGGCTGATAGGTCGCTGTTTCGGGTCCCCGTTTTTGACCTTGTGGGAGATCTGTCGACGTGCCCTTAAGCAGGGCGTTGACCCTTGTTAGCAAAACTGTCAGCTAGAAATGACGTGCAGGAGCTTGCTGGGATTTGTAGCTTTGCATGCTGTCTACTTTGACGCTAATTAGCAATATCAAATACGAGAGTAAATAGAGCTGAATATATTGATAAAAGTCACCTTGTCCGAGAGAGATTTACATGGTTATCAAAACGTCATGCCAGGGTAAGCCTGCACGAAACACAGCCCTTATTTTAAGTGTTTATATGAATGGTGGAAAAATGATTGAACCCACTTCCCTGTTTGACCACTAGGCTTTATGGCACCTCCACTGTGGAGCTCTACACTAATAAACTAGCAGATATTCTGATTGCTCGTCAAACATCTCATTCCAAAATCATGGGCATTAATATGGAGTTGCCCCCCCCCTTTGCCGCTATAACAGCCTCCACTCTTCTGGGAAGGCTTTCCACTACATGTTGGGACATTGCTGTGGGGACTTGCTTCCATTCAGGAACAAGAGCATTAGTAAGGTCGGCAGAGATGTTGGCCAACCAGGCCTGGCTCGCAGTCGGCGTTCCAATTCATCCCAAAGGTGTTCAATGGGGTTGAGGTCAGGGCTCTGTACAGGCTAGTCAAGTTCTTCCACACCGATCTCGGCAAATCATTTCTGTAGGGATCTTGCTTTGTACACGGGAGCATTGTCATACTGAATAGCAAAGGGCCTTCCCCAAACTGTTGCAACAAAGTTGGAAGCACAGAACCGCCTAGAATGTCATTGTATGCTCTAGCGTTAAGATTTCCCTTCACTGGAACTAAGGGGCCCGAAATACGAAAAACAGCCCCAGACCATTATTCCTCCACCACCAAAGTTTACAGTTGGCACTATGCATTTGGGCAGGAACCATTCTACTGGCATCCGCCAAACCCAGATTCGTCTGTCGGACTATCACATGGTGAAGCATGATTCATCACTCCAGAGAACGCGTTTCCACTCTCCAGAGTCCAATGGCAGCAAGCTTTACACCACTCCAGCCGACGCTTGGCATTGTGCATGGCGATCTTAGGCTTTTGTGCGGCTGCTCGTCCATGGAAAGCCATTTCATGAAGCTCCCGATGAACAGATGCGCTGATGTTGCTTCCAGAGGCAGTTTGGAACTCACTGAGTGTTGCAACCGAGGATAGACGATTTTCATGCGCTAAGCACTTCAGCACTCGGTGGTCCTGTTCTGTGAGCTTGTGTGGCGATCTTATGAGCTACACAACATATAGTGATAGCTACTTTCCTGATGCTACACTAAACAAATTAACGTCCGCCTAGCGACTGAAATAACATCGAATCACCACTATAAGCACCATCTCGTGCTCATTATCATTGCTACTCACTCACTGTATATCAACACATAGCCTGTATGCTTCTCTAGTTTACTTCCTCCTTGTATGGCCAAGCAATGCTCCTCTGTGATGGGGTGTGTTCACAGCCGACTCTGCCCGAAATCTGGTATTGTGAACAAACAAGTAGGCTATATGATAGTCTACTCCCGAGCCTAAGTCTACTCCTGAGGCTAATTATACTTAGTTACCTAGTTTGTAGCCGGCTATTAACTGACAACAGCAGAGCAACAACATGCTGATCCTCGAAATCAATGACATCCCTGCAGCAGCCAAATATTGAAACATGAGCATATTGAACGATGCAGGTGAGGTTCAACACAGCTAGCGATCATTCACAAAGAAAATATTATATCAGAAAACAGCAGCATAGCGAGAAATGGCTAGTTACGGCTGCAGTGGCAATGCAGAAAAGGAAACCAGCGCAGAGAAGCAGTAGAAGCAAGGGGCAGCAGGATGAGACCTGGTCAGCTTTAAAAAATCTGTCTCCCCTTCATTTAAAGTAATGTTCTAACACTGTTCTGAGAATGAGAAGAAACAACGTTCTTCTGTGAGAATTTCAGTACTTCAGCATAACGTTTCCTATACGTTTGCTCATGGTTTTATTTAAAGTCCTGTTCTCAAATCTTTTATGGAAACATTTCCATAAAAACACAAAACTTTAGCAACATTTAGAGAACATTCTAAAAATGTTATTTAAAAACATATACATTCCTTTCTCAGCATCAAGAAAACTCTACCTCTATCTTGTTAAGTGTATTCAGGTGTGTTGGCTGCACCCACTAATACCTGATCTTAATGAGTAATTGTTTCTTTTGAAATGGAGTCTGTTTAAATCAAGGATTGGAACCGGTTCTTTACTGTTCCTGAACCGAACCACTATTTTAAAAGCATGGGAACTGGTTAGTAACATTATTTTATGTTCCAGACATTTTTCCCCCACAAAAATCGCAAAACAGCACACATGTAAAGCCCTCTGTCACTCAGAAACGTATTCCAGCATCTGCCTGCCAGGTGGAAATCTTTGCCGGTATGTGTGCGTGTAGGAGTTGCATCTCGCGTCACACTATGACTGGCAGCACAGTGTGTGTGTTTGTCTTTCGTTATGAATAAACCATGCTGTAATGACAATTTGCTCTTAATGACTTTCCTATACAGATGATATCGCTTATCTGCTCCATAGCAAACTGCTCTATCCGGATTGATTTGTATGAGTTATAAAAACATGGCTTGCTAGCTCCATCTTGGTGGTGCAGTGGACTAATTCCATAGACAGAGAACAGAAGATCTTAGGTTTGAATCTCACTGATGCTATGCCACATTAAAAAAAAATATATATACTTGCATTTGTATTTATTATGGATCCCCATTGGCAGCAGCGACTCTACTCTTCCTGGGGTCCAACAGTTTATTACATTTTAAAAACATTACAATATATTCACAGATTTCACAACACACTGTGTGCCCTCAGGCCCCTACTCCACCACTACCACATATCTACAGTACTAAATCCATGTGTGTGTATAGTGCGTATGTTATCGTGTGTGTATGCATGTGTCTGTGCCAATGTTTGTGTTACTTCACAGCCCCCGCTGTTCCATAAGCTGTTTATTTAATCAGTTTTTTAAAGTAAAATTGTACTGCTTGCGTCAGTTACTTGATGTGGAATAGAGTTCCATCTTGTCATGGATCTATGTAGCACTGTGTGCCTCCCATAGTCTGTTCTGGACTTTGGGACTGTGAAGAGACCTCTTGTGGGATATGCATGGGTGTCCGAGCTGTGTGCCAGTAGTTTAGACAGACGACTCTCTGCATTCAACATGACATTACCTCTCATAAATAAAAGTAGTGATGAAGTCAATCTCTCCTCCACTTTAAGCCAGGAGAGATTGACATGCATATTATTAATATTAGCTCTCTGTGTACATCCAAGGGCCAGCCATGCTGCCCTGTTCTGAGCCAATTGCAATTTTCCTAAGTCATTTAGCACCTGACCACACGACTGAACTGTCGTCAAGGTGCAACAAAACTAGGGCATGTAGGACCTGCCTTGTTGATAGTGTTAAAAAGGCAGAGCATCACTTTATTATAGACAGACTTCTCCCCATCTGAGCTACTACTGCATCAATATGTTTAGATCACAGTTTACAATCTAGGGTTACTCCAAGCAGTTTAGTCATCTCAACTAGCTCAATATCCACATGATTTATTACAATATTTATTTGAGGTTTAGGGTTTAGTGAGTGTTTTGTTCCAAATACAATGCTTTCAGTTGTATAAATATTTAGGGCTAACTTATTCCTTGCCACCCACTCTGAAACTAACTGCAGCTCTTTGTTGAGTATTGCAGTCATTTCAGTCGCTGTAGTAGCTGACATGTATAGTGTTAAGTCATCCGCATACATAGACACCCTGATTTTATTCAAGGTCAGTGGCATGTCATTAGTAAAAAAAAGAAGAAAAACAAGCAAGGAGCCTAAACAGCTACCCTGGGGAATTCCTGATTGTAACTAGATTATATTTGAGAGGCTTCCATTAAAGAATACCCTCTGTGTTCTGTTAGACAAGTAACTCTTTATCCACATTATAGCAGGGGGTGTAAAGCCATAAAATACACATTTGTCCATCAGCAGACTATGATCGATAATGTCAAAAGCTGCACTGAAGTCTAACAAGACAGCCACCACAATAATTGTATCATAAATTTCTCTCAGCCAATCATCAGTCATTTGTGTAAGTGCTGTGCTTGCTGAGTGTCCTTCCCTAATAGCATGCTGAAATTCTGTTGTTCATTTGTTTACTGTGAAATAGCATTGTATCTGGTCAAACACCATTTTTTCCAAAGTTAACTCAGGGTTGGTAACAGGCTGATTGGTCGGCTATTTGAGCCCGTAAATGGGTATTTTCTATTCTTGGGTAGCGGAATTAAGTGTTTGCCTGAGGGCAAACACTTTCTAGTAGGCTTAAGTTGAGGATATGGCAAATAGGAGTGGTAATATCTTCTGCTGTTATTATCCTCAGTAATTTTCCATCTGGATCGTCGGACCCTGGTGGCTTGTCATTGTTGATAGACAACAACAACAAATTCAAACTTCCACACTGACTTTACGGAATTCAAAAGTACAATTATTTTCTTTCATAATTTGGTCCAATAAACTTAGATAGTGTCAGTGTTTGTTGCTGACTTGTCATCCCTAAGTTTGCTTATCTTGCAAATGAAAAAGTTATTAAAGTAGTTTGCAATATCAGTGGGCTTTGTGTTGAATGAGCCATCTGATTCAATGAATGAAGGAGCTGAGTTGGCTTTTTTTCCCCCAAAATATAATTTAAGGTGCCCCAAAGCATTTTACTATCATTCTTTATATAATTTATCTTTGTTTCATAGTGTAGTTTATTTTTCTCTTCATTTAGTTGAGTCACATAATTTCTTAATTTGCAGTACGTTTGCCAATCAGTTAGGCTGCCAGACTTATTTGCCATACTTTTTGCCTCATCCCTCTCAACCACACACTTTTTAAATTCCTCATCAATCCAAGGGGATTTAACAGTTTTTACAGTCATTTTCTTAATGGGTGCATGTTTATTAGTAAGTGGAATAAGCAATTTCATAAATGCGTCAAGTGCAGCGTCTGGCTGCTCCTCGTTACACACCACAGACCAGCACATATGGTTTACATCATCAACATATGAATCACTACTAAATGTATTGTATGACCCCTTATACCCTATATTAGGCCCAGCCTTTGGAACGTTGGTCTTCCTAGATATGGCTATTATATTGTGATCACTACATCCTATGGTTTTGGATACTGCTTTAGAGAAAATATCTGCAGCGTTAGTAAAAATTGGATCAATACATGTTGATGATTTGATTCCTGTGCTGTTTGTAACAACCCTGGTAGGTTGACTGATAACCTGAACCAGGTTGCAGGCGCTGGTCACAGTTTAAAGTTTTTTTTCCTGAGTGGGCCGCTTGATGATAGCACGTCAATATTTAAATATTCTTCTCTGTTGATATCACATATATTATCACGCATTTCACACATATTATCCAGATACTGACTGTTAGCACTTGGTGGTCTATAGCAGCTTCCCACAAGAATGGGCTTTAGGTGAGGCATGATGAATGCCTTAGCATATTCATTTCCATGCTTGAAGTTCATAGCAGTTAACCTAAGCTGGCAGTGTTATTAAAAGTCCTATTGAAACATGTTGTCAGAACATTATTTAATTACCTTCAAATGACCTATAATTAATAAAAACCTCCCAGGAAAACCTCAGGGAATCATAGTAAAACGTTCAAAGAATCTCCCTGCAAATTAAAAATGTACATTCCCAGAATGACGGGATTTTCACTTCAGTTCTGTTTTACTGGTCAAGAAACGTATGGCTTCGTTCCCAGAACCAATGGGAAACCTAAAACGTACGTTCCCAAAACCTCCAATGATCCAAAATGTGCTAGCTGGAAATTTCGGTGCACATAGAAAGGAGTCCTCCCATTGGGCACAGACATCAGTTCAATGTCTAGTTTTGATTTACATTTGGTTGAGTTTTCAACTAACGTGAATTCAACATGAAATCAACAAAACATTTCCCTGTATCATTGGATTTAGGTTAAAAGTTGTGTGATTTTTTTTTTTCATTCCCTTACGTTGACGACTTTTTCAAAAATCCAATCAGTTTTCCATGTTGATTCAACATCATCACGTTACATTGTTTTGGTTGAAATGATGTGGAAACAATGTTGATTCAACCAGTTTTTGCCCAGTGGGATGCATGCATTCAGGTGCGTGTTCTGCCTAAAATTTTCTTCACAATTAACAAACATAGGCTCACTCTGTTCAGAACACAAGGTATGACACCATGTCATCTTGTAACTGTAACATAGTGACCTTAAACGTTGACACTGTATGAGTTGGATGATATGGAAATGTGCACATTGGGACTAACGGATGTCTGGCTTACTTGTATGACATCAAAGCTGTATTTATTATAATCCTCAACTTATCTTTCAAAATACATGGAGTTCTCTTAATTTACAGCATTTCCTTACTCAGACAAGAAAACATTTGCAAAAGTTGCCCAATTAGCGGGAGGGATGGGGGAGACATGTTCCATGCGGTGCTCAAGTTCAGAATGGCTGTCAGTCATAACCCATAGAGTGCTGTGAAGCCCAGAGCCTGAGCTCTGACGTAATTTATAGCGTGTTACTGTACAGCCGCTGCGTTCCAATTTAGCCACTTATCAGTGCTCAAATCTGTAATTTTCAACCGATAAACGAGTACGAGTGTAAAGGCTTAAGAGTCATGTCTCCCAGACTTTAATAACTACTAACAATTCCCCCTGTCCCTTGTCCCAAGGCGATTTGGCTACGCAGACTATAGGTAAATAGGCCGCCGGGCCCACGGAGTTCAGGAAACCTCTGCCAGCCTGTGTTGTGTCTGCTATCCGCGACAGTTCTCTGATGAAAAAGGCAATTATAGACGGTTCCAATGGACCAATTTGGAGGATGATTGAAAATAAAAATGTTTTAATTAAATAAAGTAATGGCAATGTCATTGAGTGTCAATGTCAATTTCACTAACAAATTAGCCTTTTAGAAGTGCTATGTAGTTGCTATGTTAAAAATCAAACAGCATGCAGACTACTCTGTAAACATTTTAGAGCATTTCAAACATTTTCATGAACAGTGAGTGACATTCCTATGTGTAATATGAGTATAATAATGCCCAGACACAAGATAGAGGTGGTTGTTCACCTAGAAGACTTGCACAGATTATACAGTACATGTTGTTCAGTGGTTGTACATCAACTGATTTCCATAGTGTAGTACCAATGGTTCACCATGAGGTGTCGCATTACTCATACTGTCCTAAACAATGATGTCAATCATATCAATGTCAATGCACTGTCGTTTCTAGAACATTACAATTACATTTTTACATTCATGAATATCCCATATCAAACTAGTACTAGCAGTGGGCAGCAGGGTTGAGTGAATCAAGTAGGTGCTTTACAGATACCCAGCCTAAAGCCCCGAAGAGCAAGCGATGCAGAGGCAGAAGCACAGTGGCTAGGAACATCTCCCTAGAAGGCAGGACCCTATGAAGAAACCTAGAGAGGAATCAGTCTCAGAGGGGTAGCCAGTCCTCTTACGGTTGTAGTGGTTAGAGATGGTAAAGTCAGGTCAGGGGTCCACAGCTGCATTCGGAACAGGGGAAGAATTTAAAAAAAACAGTGGAACAGTCTTCTTTGTGGTCCATATTTGAATTGAAGGATACTTAGGAAATGTAAACATCCCACTAATGAACAACTAAGGTACATACCTTCATCTAAGCAGTTGTGCGTGCTAAAGGTACAATCCACAAATCAACCCCTCGACCTTACGTCATATGCACTTGTGGAGTTCTGAAAGAATTTGACAAGTGTGAGCAATATAGAAAACTTCCATCTAGCCCATCAGTGAACAATTGGAGCTTTTACCATGTTGCTTATACCTGTCAAATCCTCTCAGAGCTCTGCACAAATGTCAGGCTTCAACATAAACATTCAAAAAACAAAAACAACACCAAAATCAACATCAACCACATTGCTTTGGAAGAGATAGAGGAGTTAATTTATCTTGGGACCACGAAGACTAAAGATGGTGATTCCATGAGCGATGTGACCACCAGGCTCAGTAAAGGGAACCAGGACTTTGCCATGTTATGACCAGTATTGAGAGTCAAGAACTTCAGCCAATCACTCAAAATCTGCATCTTCCAAAGCAATGTCCTCAGTGTTCTCCTATATGAGTCAGAATGTTGGAAAATTACAGTCACAATAGCACAACAACTGGAAACATGTAAAAATGAAACACTCCACTACTCTGTGCATGACGTTTGAAATGATAGATTTATATTATTTTCTATGCATATAATGATGACGATGATCCCAATTTAAAACCCTACGCCTGCTCTATAGTAGACATAGAATCTACGCCCAGATATTGCAAGTCCGGCATAGAGCACAACTTGAGTTACTGCGACTTACTTACAACCAGCTGTTGCAACTGGCCCCAGATGTTAACGTTGAAACACTGAGGTAAACACTAATGCTCAAACACTATTTAAACTAAATAAAACAAGTACAATAAAAAATCTTACTCAGATTCAAAAGGGTTCTATGTAGAATCCTTCTGGCCTTCCAAACAATCATCAAAGAACCCTTTCTTCCAAAAACAGGTCTTAGGAGGAAAATTGTTCTAAGTAGAACGCTTTGCTTTACAAAGAACTCTTGTCTTCCAAAAAGGGTTCTTCAGATACAAATAGATCTTGATTAGAACCCTATCTCTCAGCAAATAGCTATTTTGGAGAAAAATAATTCTAAGAGTGCATGTCTCTTTTGGGCATTCTGGCTCTCTCTTCCCATCTGGTGTCCAGTATAGGGCAATCACAAGATGCATCTGGTGGTAGTCTGCATGTCCCAGCCATCGCCATCTCCTTTTCTTCACTATCAGGCTCAAGGGAGTTTTTGTGTCTGTCTTTTTGTGGAGTTCAGATGTTGTGATTTTATTGGGCCAGTACATCCTCAGGGTCCTTTGGAGTAACTGACTTGCCAAAACTCTAGCTTGTTAACAAGACATTTGTGGAGTGGTTGGAAAACGAGATTTAATGACTTCAACCTAAGTGTATATAAACTTCCGACTTCAACTGTATACACGCTTCATAATTCCTACTGATGCGTATCAAAGTAGTGTAGTAGAGGTATACGACATCAATTATGTAGTACAATAGAGTAATCATGCACAAAGTAGCCTACACAATCGCAAAATGTGAATCATATTCACATGCACGCTGCACACACGGCCTAGTTTCTACTGGATATCATCTGCAGGCAGCAAGAGTGTTCAGCTCTCAGCTGGTTGTGGCATGGAACAGCTCACAGAATAATGACATCGGTAGCTGGTAGGGTAGGAAAGACGTTTCGACTTATGTATCTGCTAGTAAATTCTAACTAAGGTAATCCAGGTATTGAAAAGGTTTAGTCAGAAATGTTGGTTAGTAGGCTATTTGTGATGCGCAATTGTCATCTTGTGCTGTTTGCATCAGGGGCGTAGACATGGATGGGCGTGGGATGAGCCTGGGTGGATACACAAAGTAACCTGTGACCTAAAGATTAAAGTGGAACTGACAGTGTTTAACTACTTTGCAGTATTGAAACAAACAGACAATCATAATATCAGTCAGAAAATATAAAATTCACAGTTTATGCTACAAAACCAACTTTATAAGAGGTTTTAATATATTAAATTTGACTGTACATTCCATGACGTACACTAAGGCATTGTTGGCAGAATATATGGATGCAGTTCAATGCATGATTAATATAATTCACCAATACATTTCTTGGTAGTCCAGAAAATATTGCTATCAGGTTGTAAATCGCAGCTGGCCTGGTACATTGTTTGCTGCCTTCATTCGGGATGCACGGTTTCAGTTTCAATGACTCAATATTCTGGACAAAAACAGACAAATGTAACTAAGGCTGGGAATGCCAATACAATCAAACTAGCAAGGGCAATGATCACAATAGGATAGCGTATCTAATTATGTAGCAAGCTAAAAACACGGAGCCTAACGTTGGCTAGATTTCTAGCTAGCTAGTTAGCTGCTTGGAGGATGTCATGCCATTGGAGGACTGGGTGAGTGACTGACTTTTTCCCCTGAAAAGGTTTTTTGGTGGCTATACAGAAATCTCAAATATTCTAAGATACCGGTGTCATTTGTTTAGCTAGCACGGACTTGAACGACTGTTACCCAGATAGCATATCTCTTGCGTATTCGCAAATTCACTATGACCATCTACTCCGATTTCAGAGCACTCTCCTCTGAGTGTGCCAGATCGCAGAACAACTGATGAATTTACGATTGCGCAACACCCGCTAGATATGAAAGGATAGATATGTAAAGGTTGGTAAAAAAGTAATAGTTAGCTAAGAACACTCTAGATAATATGTAAATAGCCTAACCAAATCTGCTACAGTGAGTAAAATGATCAGAGTGAGGCATTCTCTCATTTGGGTCTGGTTGTACAGTAGCTAGCTAGCAAGCTAGCCAACTTTAGTCAGTTATCTTGGGTGCTTGGTTGGGACAAGCATGCATTGGCAGGCAAGCTGCAGAAGGACGAGGAGGCTACAATTCCTCATAGTTGATCAATGCAATTTTGATGGTGAACTAGCTGAAAAAGTTTGAGAGGGTGTATCTAATGTTCCTTCATTAGATTTTAGCTCATCTTGCTCTGGCTAGCATTAGTTGTTGATATTGTCGTTGATGTGCATAGCTAAGGGAGAGAGAGCCTACCTTTTCATGGTTGTTTGATCAATAGGACTGTAAAGATCCCAAATGTAAGAGGACTCCCGTGGTGTTTACATATTTACAGAAATCCATTTAGGTGTATTTTGTGGCTTTTGGCGAATGTGTTCTAATGATCTAAAGTTGGGCTGTTGCAACTGCCTATAAACACACAGTCCAGTTTAAAGTGAATGTTGGCAGGCCTTGTGAAAAAGGGCTTGTTTGTATAAAGCCTACTGTAGCTCTGATTGGCTATAACGCTCCCCACCCCAAAACATCTTCCCGTGGCCATGTCAGGTATTACATGCATTTGAGCAAGATGCAAATGTACAGTACCAGTCAAAAGTTTAGACACATGTACTCATTCAAGGTTTTTTCTTTACTTTGACTATTTTCTACATTGTAGAATACTAGTGAAGATGTCAAAACTATGGAATAACACATATGGAATCATGTAGAAACAAAAAAAGGGTTAAACAAATGTAAAAATATTGTAGATTTTAGATTCTTCAAAGTAGCCACCCTTTGCCTTGATGACTACATTACTCCGACTGTTTTCACCACACAATAATAATAATAATTACTGTCACACCCTGATCTGTTTCACCTGTCCTTGTGATTGTCTCCAACCCCTCCAGGTGTCGCTGATTTTCCCCAGTGTATTTATCCCTGTGTTTCCTGTCTCTCTGTGCCAATTTGTCTTGTATGTTTCCAAGTCAACCAGCGGTTTTTCCCCATTCGCTTTCTTTTTGCATTTCTCCTTTTTCTAGCCCTCCCTGTTTTGACCCTTGCCTGTTTCTGAACTTTGTACCTGCCTGCCTTGACCACGAACCTGTATTGCCACTCTGTATCTCCTGGACGCTGATCTGGTTTTCACCTTTTTGCCTGTCCACGACCATTCTTTTGCCTACTCCTTTTGGATGAATAAATATTGTAAGACTCCTGTGTCTTCATCTGGGTCTCACCTTGTGTCATGATAATTACAGGAAGTACACATCCTTCATTCCTCAGATTGGTGCTGTTATTATTACAGTTCGTAGTAATCACAATCTCACAATCGATTGCTGAAAACAGATCAATCTCTTTGGTTTTAGTACGAATGTTTTTGTCATATGAGCCAGTCAGCAGTGGGATTTAGAACTTAGATGTCATTTTCAGACCACAGTGGCTAGAAGCAAATCAGGGTGCTCCTCCCGTAAGTCTCTGGCCTCACATGAATTAGTGGATTTGAGGGTGAAGCTAACATTCAAATGAAATCCAACCCCTGTCGCTATTTAGAAACCAATGTGAGGTGGTGACTCGTTGAAATGATCCAGTCAAAGTGTTGTTTCCTTTTCCATATTGGCCATCTATTGAAATCATTTTCTCATAGAGATATACGTCGATAAATGGCTATGCCAGGTTATCATCTATCGACAGACACATGTTCATTGAGGTTTGTCTGTTAGAAGAGTGCAAATGGTACACGTCGCCGTGGTTATTGTCCCAGTTCCATTGATTTCAATGTGAGCGATTCATTTGCATGCGTTATTGATTACAGTAGACCAAGCTTATCAATTCCAGTCTTGAATGACCCCTTGGTAAATATTGGTGCGTGTGCAGTTTGGAAGATACTAATTTAGCAAAATACAAGTACTCTGAACAGAAGTGTGACACGTGTAGGGAGTAACTTTTATTTATTGGTCTTCGAAATATCACAACTTATTTCAGCATATTGATTATGAATTTGGACATCTAGTGTCAATCTAAACACCATGGCAACAGTATAATTTTCACACAAAAAATGTAGGAATGTAAATGGTACTTTTAACATACTTTTTCAACAGAATTCTACTTTATCAGGTAAAAACTACTGAATGAACTCAAACATGCTATGACTTGAGTTCGATGAAATTAGTAAAATTGTGACAATACGTTTGTCTGGCTATTTATAACTAGTTGCCCTCAAAGTTGCATGTTTGTACAGTTTTTCCCAGGGCAGAATAAAGTTGAGCAAACTTAGCTAACTTAGAAGCCAGATAGTTTTATCTAATCTTTGAAATATGTCATTCCAAGCAGGAAGCCTGCTTTTGGCAGCTAAGTAGCTAGTTTTCCATCTTAACATTGTAAACTAGAATATTGCAGCTATGAGCTAACAAGCTAGGTTACAACTTGTTACTATCCAATTTACGTTTTCTGCTGCAAACGATTTCTCTGCTGTCAACTATATAGTTTATTTTCTGACCAGTCAGTCTTGCTGACCAGCGTCCTCTCCATGTTGAGCTCCCGCCTCTGCCCCGTTTTGATTGGACCCCTGACTGAACCAATTGTAATAGTTTCTGACCTCAGGGGGTCTTACAATAACTGAAACTCATATGAGTAGTTGACTCAGCCCCTGGTTCTCTTTCTACCTACTCTCTCTCCTTGTCTCTCTCCATGCTCTCTCTCCCTGCCACTCTCCTTGCTTCTCTTCCTGTTCCTCTCCCTGCCGTTATCCATTCTTTCTCTCTGCTCTCCCTCTCCCTGCCCACTCTCCCTGCCTCTCTCTTCCTATCCTCTCCATCTCTCTCTGCCTATCTTTCTCCCTGCTCCTTATTCCTGCCTTTCGTTCCCCTCTCTCTCTGAGCTGCGTAAAGGTAGCAGCTGGGTCTGTCACCTGGTTGTTTAGCTCAGGTAGAGGGTCCCCGGCTTGGCTAAAACCACCAGGCCCAAGTTGGCGGCTGTCGAGGCTGACAGGCTTTGATCAGGCTGCGCTGGGTGTCTAGGCCTGCGTGGGGACCCACGACTGATTGCTTAAGGTCAGGTCCGGAGGATTAGTGAGCTCTGCAGGTTCCCCTCCTTTAGTGGAGCTCTGAACATAACTTTTTAAATGTTGCTTTGTTCCTCCCTTCTCGTCTATGGACTACTCTTTAAGGTTGTTGATGTGTGAGCTCTGAAATCATGTAGCATGGGGTCCCGTTATTTACCTTGCCAGAACTATGCATTGAAATTAATTTTACATTTCAATGTATTACTGTACAAAAATATAAATGCAACAGGTAAAGTGTTGGGCCCATGTTTCATGGTGTTGGGCCCATATTCCCATGTATCGATGGCAATTGGAATGCACAGAAATACCGTGACGAGATTCTGAGGCCCACTGTCGTGAAGTAAAAGATCCCCGAAATATACCGTACGCACAAAAAATATTATTTCTGTAAAATTGAATTTTTTTTGATGGCAATTTGAATGCACAGAGATACCGTGAGATGATCCTGAGGCCCATGTTTCGCGCTGCATGATGCAAACGGCAGTCACGCCAGAAATTGACTGGTTTTCTGATCCATGCCCCTACCTTTTTTAAGGTATCCATGACCAACAGATGCATATCCGTGTTCCCAGTCATGTGAAATCCATAGATTAGGTCCTGATGAATTTATTTACATTGACTGATTTCCTTGTATGAACTATAACTCAGTAAACTACAATAATATTGTAACTTGCGTTTATATTTGTGTTCAGTGTAATGTCTTCTCTGTCATGACCACTTGTTGTAGTTTTCTCAGCATATTATCAAGCACCCAGTACCAGTAGAGGTGTGTTGGTGTTGCAGCAGGTCAGTCTGTGGAGATCTGAGTGGACTGCTGGACAGAGGTCAGATAAACACAGCTGGCGATCTCCTCTTGATTCATTCAAAAGCACTCTCTCTGCCTTTTCTGTTCTCTCTCTACTGCATCCCTGTCCTGTCTGCTTTGAGAGGAATGGTCCCTCCATGTCCAGATAAATCACATCTCCACATTGTTGTCAATAAATCAACCTCTCCGTCTCTTTTTATGTCTTTGTCTGTCGCTTGTTTTTCACCCATTCTTTCTCTTTGGCTTTTGGTCTTTCCGTCTCTTTGTCTGTTGGTCTGCATTTTTGTTTGTCTGTTTAATACCTACTCTCTTTATATTCTCCTCTGCTAAATTATTCCGCTGTTCAGTTACCTCTGGTTCGTAAGCCATTCCTATGGCGAAAAGGTATGGGCTTTCTGATAAACACCAAACATAAGATCTGAGATTTAAAATCATATCAAAATCTTATTTGTCAGGTGCTCCAAATACACCAGGTGTAGACTTTACCGTCAATGCAGTTCAAGAAATAGAGTTAAGAATATATTTACTAAATAAACTAAGGTAAAAAAAGAATATCACTCATAAAATAACACAAGAAATGTACATAACGATAACGAGGCTATATACAGGGGGTACCGGTACCAAGTCAATGTTCGGGGGTACAGGTTAGCCGAGGTAATTTGTGAAGTGACCATGCATAGATAATAAACAAAAACAAGGGGGTTCAATGTAAATAGTCCGGGTATCAGGAATCAAGGTAAGACCCAAGTGCAGACTGTGTGAAGTAACAATGTTCGTTGTAACAACAGTGGCAGGCAAACAACAGGTCAAGGCAGACAGGGGTCGATAATCCAGAGTAGAGGCCAAGGTATAGGACGGCAGGCAGACAGGCTCAGGATAGGCAGAGGTCCAGAGGTGGAACAGAGGTACAGGACGGAGCTCAGGGTCAGGGACAGGCAGAGTGGTCAGGTGGGCAGATACAGGGTCAGGACAGGCAAGGGTAAAAACCAGGCGGACGAGGGAAAAAAAGAGGCTGGGAAAAGACAGGAGCTGACAGGACAAATGCTGGTAAGCTTGACAAACAAGACGAACTGCACAGACAGACAGACAACACAGGTATAAATAGCCAGAGGATAAGTGGGGAAGATGGGTTACACCTGGAGGGGGTGGAGACAAGCACAAGGACAGGTGAGACAGATCAGGGCGTGACACCGGGTGGCCATTTGATTAGTTGTTCAGCAGTCTTAAAAACCTCTACGGGATCAGTGTCCCTATACCGGGACGGTTGAGCTAACGTGCGCTAATGTTATTAGCATGACGTTGTAATTAACAGCAAACTTTCCAAGACATGTCTTATATGGGCAGAAAGCTTTAATTCTTGTTAATCTAACGGCACTGTTCAAATTACAGTAGTTATTAGAGTGAAAAAATACCATTCTATTGTTTGAGGAGAGTGCACAACAACAAAAAACTTATCACGGCAACTGGTTTGATACATTCACCTCTGAAGGTAAATAATGTACTCACATTCAGCAATCAGAGATAAAATGTACTTACATTCAGCAATCAGAGATAAAATGCTCCAGAGATAAAATGAAGCATGGTTTTGTTTGATAAAATACATTTTTATATTCAGAATTAGGAACTGGGGTCTACAGTTTGAACCCCTGGTGTGTCTGGCTCCACACCCACCCCACCCGGCCATCTAGATGTGTGAAAGCTAGTGTATAACCTAATGATCTAGAATGAATGACATTCCTGGGAGTGTGTAAACTTACATTTTGTATTACCATATATTTTTTGCAAATTCTCTATAGTTATGTATTTGTATCAAATGTATCAATTGACCAATTTGGCACATTTGTGCAGACTTGATACAAAATATTGCAGAGAATAGCAATGCTTCACTGGATCAATCTGAAACTTTGCACACACACTGCGAACATATTGTGGCCAAACTAAATTGTGTCGAAACTGACATATTATATTATGTCCTTTCTCTTGCATTTTAAAGATGATGAAAAAAAAGAAAACACTTCTTTTGTATTATCTTTTACCAGATCTAATGTGTTATATTCTCCTACATTAATTTGCCATCTCCACAAACTTCAAAGTGTTTCCTTTCAAATGGTATCAAGAATATGCATATCCTTGCTTCAGGTCCTGAGCTACATGCAGTTAGATTTGGGTATGTCATTTTAGGCAAAATTTGGGTGTGATCCTTAAGAGGTTTTAAAGAAACTTTTGTTCCTAGACTTGTCTCTCCAGTACCACTTGTCGTGCGATAGCAGAGATAACAGTCTATCACTTGTGTGACTGGATTCTTTGACAATTTTTTGGGCCTTCCTCTGACATCGCCTAGTATATAGGTCCTGGATGTCAGGAAGCTTTGTCAAAGTGATATACTGGGCTGTACACACTACCCTCTGTAGGGCCTTGCCGCCAGATGCCGAGCAATTGCCATACCAGGCATTGATGCAACCGGTCAGGATGCTCTTGATGGTGCAGCTGTATAACTTTTTGAAGATTTTGGGACCCATGGCAAACCTTTTCAGTCTCCTGAGGGGGAAAGGTGTTGTTGTGCCCTCTTTACAACTGTCTTGGTGTGTTTGGACCATGATAGTTTGTTGGTGATGTGGACACCAAGGAACTTGAAACTCTCGACCCGCTCCACTTCAGTTCCGTCAATTTTAATGGTGGCCTGTTCGGCCCTCCTTTTCCCATAGTCCACGATCAGCTTAGGAGATCTTATTTGTTCTATGAGATAATACCAGTCAATTACCGTGACCTTTATTAATTATGAAATCTTCACATGCTTTATGTTTTTTATTTATTACATAAGTTCCCATAGAACAAGACATATAAGATCTCCACAGACCTTATTTTAGGTGTTTATAAAAAAGTACAAACAATTTAAAACGCCATTTTCAACATAGGCTTTGTCCAACGAACAATGTCTTTACTTTTTCTCTCTATTGCGGAAAATAAACGTATTTTTCTCTATGCTCATGATCTATTCTCTTGCGTGCGTACGACAGATAGTTGGTGGTCTAAGCATGGTCTCTGGAGCACTGAGGCATTACCGTGCTCGTACTCGTGCTTACCGTGGGGAGCATGTAACTGGTCAGGCACCGTGTTATGCAGAGATGCGCACGGTGTCTCTAGTGCGCTATTCTAGCCCGGTGCGTTCTATTCCAGCTCCTCACATTGGCCAGGCTAGAATGGGCATCCAGCCAGGAAGGAGGGTGCCGGCTCAGCACTCCCGGTCTCCAATATACCTCCTTGGAGCAGGATATCCTGCGCCGGCTCTGCGTACTGTGTCTCCGGTGAGTCTGCACAGCCCAGTGCATCCTGTTCCAGCGCCCTGCATTTGCAGGGTGAAAATAAACATCCAGCCAGGACGGGTTGTGTCAGCTCTACACTCCAGACCTCCAGTGCACCTACCCAGTCAGGTACGTCCTGTGGCTGCTCCCCGCACTCGCCCTGAGGTGCGTGTCCCCAGCCCGGTACCTCCAGTTCCGGCACGACGCACCAGATCTATAGTGCACCTCGGCATACCAGTACACCCTGTTCCTCCTCTCCGCACTCGCCATGAGGTGCGTGTCACCAGCCCGGTACCACCAGTGCCGGCACCACGCACCAGGCCTACAGTACGCCTCGCCAGTCCAGAGCGTCCGGTGACAGTAGCCAGTCCAGAGCGTCCAGCGACAGTTCACAGACCGGGAACCTCCAACGACGGGCCACAGACCGGAACCTCCAACGACGGGCCACAGACTGGAACCTCCCACGACGGGGCACATTCCAGAACCTCCCACGAAGGGCCACAGTCCGGAACCTCCCACGACGGTCCCCAGCCCGGGGTCTCCAGCGAAGGTCCCCAGTCCGGGGTCGCCAGCAATGAGCCGCAGTAATGAGCAACCGGCGAGGATCCACGGGTCAGTGCTACAAGGGCGGAGGGCTCAATGTAAATAAGGGGGGTGGCGTCCAGAGCCAGAGCCGCCACCAAAGTTAGATGCCCACCCAGACCCTCCCATATATGTTTAGGTTTGCGCACCTTTGGGGGGTACTGTCACGCCCTGACCTTAGTATTCTTTGTTTTCTTTATTTACAGTGGGGAGAACAAGTATTTGATACACTGCCGATTTTGCAGGTTTCCTACTTACAAAGCATGTAGAGGTCTGTAATTTTTATCATAGGTACACTTCAACTGTGACGAGACGGAATCTAAAACAAAAATCCAGAAAATCACATTGTATGATTTTTAAGTAATTAATTTGCATTTTATTGCATGACATAAGTATTTGATACATCAGAAAAGCAGAACTTTATATTTGGTACAGAAATCTTTGTTTGCAATTACAGATATCATACGTTTCCTGTGGTTCTTGACCAGGTTTGCACACACTGCAGCAGGGATTTTGGCCTATTCCTCCATACAGACCTTCTCCAGATCCTTCAGGTTTCGGGGCTGTCGCCAGGCAATGCGGACATTCAGCTCCCTCCAAAGATTTTCTATTGGGTTCAGGTCTGGAGACTGGCTAGGCCACTCCAGGACCTTGAGATGCTTCTTACTGAGCCACTCCTTAGTTGCCCTGGCTGTGTGTTTCGGGTCATTGTCATGCTGGAAGACCCAGCCACGGCCCATCTTCAATGCTCTTACTCAGGGAAGGAGGTTGTTGGCCAAGATCCATGGCCCCATCCATCCTCCCCTCAATACGGTACAGTCGTCCTGTCCCCTTTGCAGAAAAGCATCCCCAAAGAATGATATTTCCACCTCCATGCTTCATGGTTGGGATGGTGTTCTTGGGGTTGTACTCATCCTTCTTCTTCCTCCAAACACGGCGAGTGGAGTTTGACCAAAAAGCTCTATCAGACCACATAACCTTCTCCCATTCCTCCTCTGGATCATCCAGATGGTCATTGGCAAACTTCAGACGGGCCTGGACATGCGCTGGCTTGAGCAGAGGGACCTTGTGTGCGCTGCAGGATTTTAATCCATGACGGCGTAGTGTGTTACCAATGTTTTTTGTTGTTGAGGAGACTGTGGTCCCAGCTCTCTTCAGGTCATTGACCAGGTCCTGCCGTGTAGTTCTGGGCTGATCCCTCACCTTCCTCATGATCATTGATGCCCCACAAGGTAAGATCTTGCATGGAGCCCCAGACCGAGGGTGATTGACCGTCATCTTGAACTTCTTCCATTTTCTAATAATTGTGTCAACAGTTGTTGCCTTCTCACCAAGCTGCTTGCCTATTGTCCTGTAGCCCATCCCAGCCTTGTGCAGGTCTACAATTTAACCCTGATGTCCTTACATAGCTCTCTGGTCTTGGCCATTGTGGAGAGGTTGGAGTCTGTTTGATTGAGTGTGTGGACAGGTGTCTTTTATACAGGTAACGAGTTCAAACAGGTGCAGTTAATACAGGTAATAAGTGGAGAACAGGAGGGCTTCTTAAAGACAAACTAACAGGTCTGTGAGAGCCGGAATTCTTACTGGTTGGTAGGTGATCAAATACTTATGTCATGCAATAAAATGCAAATTAATTACCTAAAAATCATACAATGTGATTTTCTGGATTTTATTTTAGATTCCGGCTCTCTGGCAGACCTCTGACTCATTCCCCTCTCATTTGCCCCCACTTTCACAGTAGAAGCATCAAACAAGGTTCTAAAGACAGTTGACATCTAGTGGAAGCCTTAGGAAGTGCAATTTGACCCCATAGACAATGTGCATTCCATAGGGAATGAGTTGCAAAACTACAAACCCAAATTTCCCACCTCCTGGTTGGATGTTTTCTCGGGTTTTTGCCTGCCATATGAGATATGTTGAACTCACAGACATCATTCAAACAGTTTTAGAAACTTCAGAGTGTTTTCTATCCAAATCTACTAATAATATGCATATATTGGGCCCGAGTAGCAGACAGTTTACTCTGGGCACCTTATTCATCCAAGATACTCAATACTGCTCCCAGCCATAACAAGTTAATGCACAGGGGGGATTGTGTTATCCGAACCGTCCACTCGGAGACTGCTCCGAGTCTTTATGGATGAGTGTCCAGTTATTCCCTTGGTATATGTAGCAAGGGCCAGGTGGTTTCCCCACAGCCTTCTATAGGCTATTACAGTGACCACATTTTAACAATAGGTGTTTTAACTTAGGGATATTTGTCCGGCTAGCGCAACAACTTTCTGTGAAATTGGAGGGTGAGCAATTCAAATAAATAATCATAAATATTATGGATATTAAACATTTAGGTATATATAAGTGTCTTATATCGGCTGAAAGCTTAAATTCTTGTTAATCTAACTGCACTGTCCGATTTACAGTAGCTATTACAGCGAAAACATGCCATGTGATTGTTTGAGGACGGCGCCCCACATCAAAATATTTTCCCACCAGCACAGGTTTCATACATTCACAAATAAAGATTAAATATTCACTTACTTTTTAAAAATCTTCCTCTGATTTGTCATCCAAAGGGTCCCAGCTTTAACATGTAGTGTCATTTTGTTAGATAAAATTCTTCTTTATATCCCAAAAAGTCTGTTTAGTTGGTTGCCATCGATTTGAGTAATCCACTCATTCAACATGCAGAGAAAGGAATCCGAAAATATACCCCTAAACTTTGTTTCAACAAGTCAAAATACGTTTCTATATACTCCTCAGATACCCTAAAATGTAATCAACGGAAAGAAGTATGTGCAATAGGAAACCGATTTTAGCAGGTGCGCGCTGTCTTCATGGCGTGCGCAAAAACACATTTCCATGACTGTGTCCCAGTACTAAAACTGATATTTCTTATTCGTTTTTGAAGTTACAAGCCTGAAACCTTGAACATAGACTGCTGACACCCTGTGGAAGCCATAGGAGGGAGCTCATTTTCAATATGATCTGGTTGGATATTCTTTGGATTTTCTCCTACCATATCTATTGTGTTATATTCTCCTACATTATTTTAACATTTCTACAAACGTCAAAGTGTTTTATTTCCAATGGTACCAATTATATGCATATCCTGGCTTCTGGGCCTGAGCAACAGACAGTTTACTTTGGGCACGTCATTCAGACAGGAAGTGGAGAAAAAAGGTGCCTAGCCCTAAGAAGATTTATTTAAAGGGGGTGTTTAGACTTTGTCAATCAGTATGTGTCATCCATGATCATTTCCACCCTTGTGACAGACTAGTCCTACCTTCAGAGGGAAGGGTGTCCCCAACTATTTGGCAGTCGTTACATGATGTTTTGGAAATGTGTTTTTGATGTAGTGGTTTGCTCTCCTTTGTCCCTGTCTAATTCATCAAAGGTCATATGTGTATGTCAACTTTATCAGCAGAGGTGATGAAAACAACACAGGATGTGTCACATTGCTGCCCTTTCTAAAGAGGTAACCCCTTGGCGATGCGAACCATGTTGGGCCATTGTTTAGATGTCGGTTTTGTATTAATGGTTCAGAGCTTTTGTCAGCTGCTGGCAGCCACCATTAGTCTTGTCTGATTGCGTTGTAGTATGTAGATGTCAGCATTGTTCAGAGGCACCAGCAAAATCATTCATGCATTGCCCCTCTATGCAACCGCTGATTGCTCCGGCTACCTGTTTAATATGAAAACCTGCCCCACTTTGCACCAAGGTACGTCCGTATCGCATACAAAGTTCTTATTACCTTCTGACATGATGACGCAGTTGCCAAGTGGGAGATGGCTTCATCAATGTCTTCATGTTACAGAGGGAAGGCACCACTTACAGACAAGAGGAATACATTGGCAGGGATATTAAAGGGAAACAAGCTTACGTTACAGCCTTTTTCTGTCTCAAGGTGCATTTTTTGTCAAACACAGGTGAGAGAGAGGGAGACAAAGAGAGAAAGATTGAGAGAGAAAGAGAAAGAGAAGGGGGAACGAGATAGTGTCTCGCATATCAACTTTTATTTGTCACATACATGTTTAGCAGATGTTAATGCAGGTGTAGCGGAATGCTTGTGTTTGTAGCTCCAACAGTGCAGTAATATATAACAATTCACAACAATACACACAATACACACAACCTAAAAGTAAAAGAACGAAATTAAGGAATATAGAAATATTAGGTTGAGCAATGTCGGAGTGGCATAGACTAAAATACAGTAGAATAGAATACAGTATATACATATGAGTTGAGTAAAGAAAAAACATGTAAACATTATTAAAGTGGCCAGTGATTTCAAGTCTATGGAAACGGGGCAGCAGCCTCTAAGGTGCAGGGTTACGTAACCGGGTGGAAGCCGCCTAGTGATGGCTATTTAACAGTCTGATGGCTTTGAGATAGAAGCTGTTTTTCAGTCTCTCGGTCCCAGCTTTGATGCACCTGGATGGGGTGAACAGTCAGTGGTTTGGGTGGTTGTTGTCCTTGAAGATCTTTTTGGCCTTCCTGTGACATCGGGCGCTGTAGGTGTCCTGGAGGGCAGGCAGTTTGCAACCGGTGATGCGTTGGGCAGACCGCACCACCCTCTGGAGAGCCCTGGAGTTGCAGGAGGTGCAGTTGCCGTTCCGAGCGGTGATACAGCCCGACAGGATGCTCTCAATTGTACATCTGTAAAAGTTTGTGAGGGTTTTAGGTGCCAAGACAAATTTCTTCAGCCTCCTGAGGTTGAAGAGAGCTGTTGTGCCTTCTTCACCACACTGTCTGTATGGGTGGACCATTTCAGATCGTTAGTGATGTGTACACTGAGGAACTTGAAGCTTTCCAACATTAAGTGAGAGGTTATTTTCCTGGCACCACACTCCCAGGACATACTCTCACCTCTTCTCTGTAAACTGTCTCGTCATTGTTGGTAATCAGGCCTACTACGGTTGTGTCGTCTGCAAACTTTATGATTGAGTCGGAGGCATGTATGGCCACGCAGTCATGGGTGAACAGGGAGTACAGGAGGGGGCTGAGCATGCACCCTTGTGGGGCCCCTGTGTTGAAGATCAGTGAAGTGGAGGTCTTGTTTCTTACCTTCACCAACTGGGGGCAGCCCGTCACGGAAGTCCAGGACCCAGTTGCACAGGGCGGGGTTCAGACCCAGGGTCCCAAGCTTAATGATGAGCTTGGAGGGTACTATGGTGTTGAATGCTGAGCAATAGTTAATGAACAGCATTCTTACATAGGTATTCCTCATGCCCAGATGGGATAGGGATAGGGCAGTGTGCAGTGTGATGGCGATTACATTGTCTGTGGATCTATTGTGGCGTTAAGCAAATTGAAGTGGGTCTATGGTGTCAGGTAAGGTAGAGGTGAAATGTCTCACTCACATAGGCCACGGAGAAGGAGAGTCCACAGTCCTTGGTAGTGGGCCGCATTGGATGCACTGTGTTATCCTCAAAGCGGGCGAAGGTCTTTAGCTTGTTCGGAAGCAAGACGCCAGTGTCCGTGAGTGGCTGGTTTTTCATTTGTAGTCTGTGATTGTCTGTAGACCCTGCCACATACTTCTTGTGTCTGAGCCTTTGATTTGCGACTCCACTTTGTCTCTATACTGGCGTTTTGCCTGTTTGATTGCCTTACGGAGGGAATAACTACACTGTTTGTATTCCGTCATATTCCCAGTCACATTGCCATGGTGAAATGCGGCGGTTCACGCTTTCAGTTTTGCGTGAATGCTGCCATCTATCCCTGGTTTCTGGTTTGGTTAGGTTTTAACAGTCACAGTGGGTACAACATCTCCTACATGCTTCCTGATAAACTCAGTCACCGTATCTGTGTATTCGTCAATGTTATTCTCAGAAGTTACATATCCCAGTCCGCGTGATCACAACAATCTTGAAGCTTGTATTCCGATTGGTCAGACCAGCGTTGAATAGTCCTTGGGATAGATACTTCCTGTTTGAATTCCTGCCTATAGGAAGGGAGGAGCAAAATGGAGTCGTGATCATATTTGCCGAAGGGAGGGCGGGGGAGGGCCTTGTAGGCATCCCGGAAGTTGGAGTAGCAGTGGTCAAGTTTTTTTAGCAGTGTGAGTACTATCGTCAATGTGTAGATAGAACTTCGGTAGCATTTTCCTCAAATTTGCTTTGCTAAAATCCCCAGCTACAATAAATGCAGCCTCAGGATATGTGCTTTCCAGTTTGAATAAAATCCAGTGAAGTTCTTTGAGGACCGTTGTAGTATCGGCTTGAGGAGGAATATACACTGCTGTGACGATAACCGAAGAGAATTCTCTTGAGAGGTAATACGGTCGGCATTTGATTGTGAGGTATTCTAGGTCTAGAACAAAAGGACTTGCGTGTCTGTATGTTGTCACAATTACACCATAAGTGGTTAATCATGAAACATACACCCTCGCCTTTCTTCTTCGCAGAGAGTTCTTTATTCCTGTCTGCACGATATACTGAGAACCCAGATAGCTGTATGGACAAAAAGAGTATCTTCTGAGAGAGCCATGTTTCCGTGAAACAGAATATATTACAATCTCTGATGTCTCTAGAAGGAGATCCTCACCCTGAGCTTGTCTACTTTATTATCCAGAGACTGAACATTATCGAGTAATATACTCGTAAGTGGTAGATGGCCTAAGGGGCCTCCTGAGTCGGACTAGAAGTCCACTCTGAATACCTCTTCTCTGCCGGTGGTGTTTTGGATCAGCCTCTGGAATCAGTTCAATTGCCCTGGGGGGTACGAACAAAGGATCAGATTCAGGAAGGTCATATTCCTGGTCGTGATGCTGGTAAGTCACTGTCACTCTGATATCTAAAAGTTTTGTCCGGCTATATGTAATAACACCAACATTTTAGGGGCTAATAATGTAAGAAATAACACATAAAAGAAAATACTGCGAAGTTGCTTAAGAGCTAGACGCAGAGCTGCCCTATCTGTTGGCGCCATCTTGCCTTTGAGTGTTTTTCAGTGGAATTTGATATGCTAAGTGAATTCACTTTAAATTCAGTTGTCTATACAAGAAATGTAGATTGTAATTTAAATGCAATACGTTGGCCAAATTGCCTGACGTGAACATGTGAATACTGAATAACTTAATTTCATTGTTTTTCTTAGATGAGGTATTTGCAGCATTTGTTGAAACTCCTATTATATCAAAACACACAGACACACACTAACTATTCATAAAATCATTGCTTCACTATTATGAATAAAACCAGACCAGAAAATAAATAATATATTTGATCTACTTCCCTCCTTTTTCATGACTGTCTAGGATTCTATATTTCCAAAGAGACAGTCTTTTTAGCACCAGACCAGACCCAGCGCTGGTTTTGGCCAAACACCTTTGCATGTGAGTTACAATCACCAACACAGAGAAGCTGTTAAAGCACTCGGAGAAAGGCCGGCAGTATATAAAGTCAAATCTCCATAAGCCAGCCCTTAAATTAGACTTTTGGTGCTATGTTAAGTAAAACCTGAAGCTCTATGCCGGAGCCAAGAAACTCAGAAAGATATACTGTGACATCAAAGCTGTTCTTTGCACCCCACAAAACCTCACCATTTTTTTCTAAATCCAAGGATCTCAGCAGTGTGGCGCATAAAATATTTATTCTCCCCTTTATTGTGTGTGTGTGTGTGCGTGTGTGTGTGTGTGTGTGTGTGTGTGTGTGTGTGTGTGTGTGTGTGTGTGTATGTGTGTGTGTGTGTGTGTGTGTGTGTGTGGTGAAGAAAAGAGAGACCCCTTGGCTGGGTTAATATCTTGGCTCCAGCTTGTACACATTAGATGAAGGCCTCTCTGGGTTACAAGATTAATTGCCAGTGTCTTGAATGGGGCTCTGGCCCTTATGAATTATGACAGTATTCTTGAAAATAATTTGAAAAAGAATTTGTCATTAAATCTAATCACCAGAAAGAAGGCATGGTGTGTAGATGATTGGGATCCACGAGATCAGACCCAAAGTGAATTCTTAGCCAGGGATTTCAGGTGAGCCCTTTGCTTCACATGAGCATGTAAAGAAATGGAAACGCAAATGCCCCTAAGACGTGTGTAATGCTACACGTGTAAAACCCAACATTCGGTCTACGACAAGATTACTTTGGTCAGAGAAAGAAATAGAACAAAATAAGCCCAATATTTTGAAATATTCGAAGGACTGAATTTGCCAGTTTTGTAACACAAGAATAATGGGTTCCATGCCCACTTTATAAAACTGGAGAGAACCATCCATCATATCATTTAACTTTAATATAACTTAAACAGAATGAGCTGTTGTTAAGATGGAGAGGGAATGTTGATGTGTCACCACTGGATAAAGAATTACTGTTTAGAAATGAAATACAATCTCAAAACAACCTATTTATTTATACTAGGCAAGTCAGTTAAGAACAAATTCTTATTTTCAATGACAGCCTAGGAACAGTGGGTTAACTGCCTTGTTCAGGGGCAGAACGACAGATTTGTACCTTGTCGGCTTGGGGATTTGATTTTGCAACCTTTCAGTTACTAGTCCAACACTCTAACCACTAGGCTACGCTGCCACTATGCTATAGTGAACTTTCAAAAGGGGTCATCATTTTATTTTATTTGGATTATTTTTGTTTGGTCGAGTGCCTGTAGGGAGAAACTTTGTAGCGGGGCAGGGGAAAAAGAGGAGAAGCATCGGGATAGTCGCATTAGAAGGGGTGGGAGATGAGGAAATGTCAAATAGGAATCCTGACTTAATGAAGTGGTGATTAAAGAGCTCAGCCATGTGCTTCTTGTCAGTAATAACCACATCATCAACATTAAGGCACATGGGAAGCTGTGAGGAGGAGGGTTTATTCTTCAGGTCTTTAACTGCTTTCCAGAACTTCTTGGGGTTAGACCCACAGAGAGAGAACTGCTCCTTAAATTAACTAACTTTGGCCTTCCGGATAGCCTGAGTGCACGTATTTCTCATTAGCCTGAACGATAGCCAGTCAGCTTGAGTATGCGTGTGCCAAGCCTTTCACCAAATGCAATTCTTGAGGTGGAATAACTCTGCAAGATCACGGTCAAACCAGGGGCTGAACCTGTTTTTATCTCTAATTTTCTTTATGGGGGCGTGTTTGTTAACAATACCACTGAAAATATCAAAAAGAAGAAGGTCAAAAAAGAAAGTCTTCGACAGAGGGGATCAAGCTGATTCTGTACCATTTTACAGAGGCCAGTTCATGAAGGAAGGCTTGCTCATTAAAGTTTTTTAGTAAGAGTCTATGACAAATCAGGACAGGTCTTCACTGAGCAGCCATTACGAACACAGGCTCTAAAACAGTGATCACTAAGGTCATTACAGAAAACACCAGACTGATACCTATCAGGATTTTTTGGTGAGGATAACATCGAGGAGAGTAGCCTTTTCTGGGTGTTTGGAGTCATACCTTGTGGGATTGGTGATGATCTGAGAAAGATTCAGGGAGTCTCATTGCTTTATTACTTGGTCAGGTGGTTTAAGCATGTCCCAGTTTATGTCATCTAGCAGGACAAATTCAGTGTAAGGGGCCAAGAGAGAGCTTAGGGGTACGGGCCAGTGCTGATGGAGGACGATAGCACCCAGCAACAGTCAACAAAGAGCTATTTGAAAGTTGAACACTTAAAACCAGGAAATCAAATTGTTTGGAACAGACTTGGTGGAGACAACCAAGCACTGAAGTTGATCCTTGGTAAAGATTGCCACTCCCCCACCTTTGGAAGATCTGTCTTGTCGAAAAAGGTTATAACCAGAAAGGTTAATTGACATCAGTATTCAAAACACTCTTCCTTAACCACGTCTCAGTAATGACCAACACATCTAGATTGGAGCTGTGAACCCACACTTTCAATTGATCCATTTTAGGTAATAAGCTTATCGTGTTAACGTGCAGAAAACCCAGGCTTTTACAAGAACAGAAATCAGTGAAGCAGATATCAGCGCGCACAACCCACGTGGAGTTCCAGGTCTCCGGTAGCCTCTGGAACTGCCGATCTGCGGCCAACAAGGCAGAGTTCATCTCAGCCTATGCCTCCCTCCAGTCCCTCGACTTCTTGGCACTGACGGAAACATGGATCACCACAGATAACACGTGTTCTCGCACACCCCGAGAGCTTCTGGTCAGCGGGGTGGTGGCACCGGGATCCTCATCTCTCCCAAGTGGTCATTCTCTCTTTCTCCCCTTACCCATCTGTCTATCGCCTCCTTTGAATTCCATGCTGTCACAGTTACCAGCCCTTTCAAGCTTAACATCCTTATCATTTATCGCCCTCCAGGTTCCCTCGGAGAGTTCATCAATGAGCTTGATGCCTTGATAAGCTCCTTTCCTGAGGACGGCTCACCTCTCACAGTTCTGGGCGACTTTAACCTCCCCACGTCTACCTTTGACTCATTCCTCTCTGCCTCCTTCTTTCCACTCCTCTCCTCTTTTGACCTCACCCTCTCACCTTCCCCATCTACTCACAAGGCAGGCAATACGCCGACCTCATCTTTACTAGATGCTGTTCTTCCACTAACCTCACTGCAACTCCCCTCCAAGTCTCCGACCACTACCTTGTATCCTTTTCCCTCTTGCTCTCATCCAACACTTCCCACACTGCCCCTACTCGGATGGTATCGCGCCGTCCCAATCTTCGCTCTCTCTCCCCGCTACTCTCTCCTCTTCCATCCTATCATCTCTTCCCTCTGCTCAAACCTTCTCCAACCTATCTCCTGATTCTGCCTCCTCAACCCTCCTCTCCTCCCTTTCTGCATCCCTTGATTCTCTATGTCCCCTATCCTCCAGGCCGGCTCGGTCCTCCCCTCCTGCTCCGTGGCTCGACGACTCATTGCGAGCTCACAGAACAGGGCTCCGGGCAGCCGAGCGGAAATGGAGGAAAACTCGCCTCCCTGCGGACCTGGCATCCTTTCACTCCCTCCTCTCTACATTTTCCTCTTCTGTCTCTGCTGCTAAAGCCACTTTCTACCACTCTAAATTCCAAGCATCTG
Source organism: Oncorhynchus nerka (assembly GCF_034236695.1). Taxonomy (NCBI): domain Eukaryota; kingdom Metazoa; phylum Chordata; class Actinopteri; order Salmoniformes; family Salmonidae; genus Oncorhynchus; species Oncorhynchus nerka. The sequence continues at coordinate 59,251,441 of NC_088404.1, read as the reverse complement.
CCTCTAACCCTAGGAAGCTCTTTGCCACCTTCTCCTCCCTCCTGAATCCTCCCCCTCCCCCTCCTCCCTCTCTGCAGATGACTTCGTCAACCATTTTGAAAAGAAGGTCGACGACATCCGATCCTCTGACCTCTTTCTCCCCTCTCTCTCCAGATGAAATCTCGCGTCTTGTGACGGCCGGCCGCCCAACAACCTGCCCGCTTGACCCTATTCCCTCCTCTCTTCTCCAGACCATTTCCGGAGACCTTCTCCCTTACCTCACCTCGCTCATCAACTCATCCCTGACCGCTGGCTACGTCCCTTCTGTCTTCAAGAGAGCGAGAGTTGCACCCCTTCTGAAAAAACCTACACTCGATCCCTCCGATGTCAACAACTACAGACCAGTATCCCTTCTTTCTTTTCTCTCCAAAACTCTTGAACGTGCCGTCCTTGGCCAGCTCTCCCGCTATCTCTCTCAGAATGACCTTCTTGATCCAAATCAGTCAGGTTTCAAGACTAGTCATTCAACTGAGACTGCTCTTCTCTGTATCACGGAGGCCCTCCGCACTGCTAAAGCTAACTCTCTCCCTCTGCTCTCATCCTTCTAGACCTATCGGCTGCCTTCGATACTGTGAACCATCAGATCCTCCTCTCCACCCTCTCCGAGTTGGGCATCTCCTGGCGCGGCCCACGCTTGGATTGCGTCCTACCTGACAGGTCGCTCCTACCAGGTGGCGTGGCGAGAATCTGTCTCCTCACCACGCGCTCTCACCACTGGCGTCCCCAGGGCTCTGTTCTAGGCCCTCTCCTATTCTCGCTATACACCAAGTCACTTGGCTCTGTCATAACCTCACATGGTCTCTCCTATCATTGCTATGCAGACGACACACAATTAATCTTCTCCTTTCCCCCTTCTGATGACCAGGTGGCGAATCGCATCTCTGCATGTCTGGCAGACATATCAGTGTGGATGACGGATCACCACCTCAAGCTGAACCTCGGCAAGACGGAGCTGCTCTTCCTCCCGGGGAAGGACTGCCCATTCCATGATCTCGCCATCACGGTTGACAACTCCATTGTGTCCTCCTCCCAGAGCGCTAAGAACCTTGGCGTGATCCTGGACAACACCCTGTCGTTCTCAACTAACATCAAGGCGGTGGCCCGTTCTTGTAGGTTCATGCTCTACAACATCCGCAGAGTACGACCCTGCCTCACACAGGAAGCAGCGCAGGTCCTAATCCAGGCACTTGTCATCTCCCGTCTGGATTACTGCAACTCGCTGTTGGCTGGGCTCCCTGCCTGTGCCATTAAACCCTACAACTCATCCAGAACGCCGCAGCCCGTCTGGTGTTCAACCTTCCCAAGTTCTCTCACGTCACCCCGCTCCTCCGCTCTCTCCACTGGCTTCCAGTTGAAGCTCGCATCCGCTACAAGACCATGGTGCTTGCCTACGGAGCTGTGAGGGGAACGGCACCTCAGTACCTCCAGGCTCTGATCAGGCCCTACACCCAAACAAGGGCACTGCGTTCTTCCACCTCTGGCCTGCTCGCCTCCCTACCACTGAGGAAGTACAGTTCCTGCGCAGGCCAGTCAAAACTGTTCGCTGCTCTGGCCCCCCAATGGTGGAACAAACTCCCTCACGACGCCAGGACAGCGGAGTCAATCACCACCTTCCGGAGACACCTGAAACCCCACCTCTTTCAGGAATACCAAGGATAGGATAAAGTAATCCTTCTCACCCCCTTAAAAGATTTAGATGCACTATTGTAAAGTGGCTGTTCCACTGGATGTCTTAAGGTGAACGCACCAATTTGTAAGTCGCTCTGGATAAGAGCGTCTGCTAAATGACTTAAATGTAAATGTAAATGTAAGTCAGAATTGGGTCTATCAACAGTAGATGGGCCAGGGTGTACATGGACATTTCCAGATATCATCAACTTTAATACAATCAAGGCACGGCAGAGGACAGGGAGAGCTCTGCAATGCTGATTTATGACATCTGAATGTGCATCAGATGGCAACAAGATCATATTGTACAGCAATTTCATTAGATAACATGAATACAACGCCGATGAGAGGTGGTTAGAATAGGATGGAAGGCCAAAAGTCTGTGTAAGTAAGTCAGAGTGTGGGAACAAACAGTCTGTCCCACGGTTGGGTAAAGAAAGTTTATAGTCAACAAAGCATGAGGCAAAATAGCAAAATGCACAAGAAAACATTTCAATCTATAGCGACTTGGGGCTAGCCATCGTAAGTTCAGAGTCACTCGCCTCAACCGTGCGTCTGTGCTGGAGGCGAGCGAAAGCTCGGGAGAGAGGGGTGAGTGTGGTGGATGTACCTGTTCCAAACAGGGGGAGACAGGCCATGGCTGATGGTGAACAGATCGCCAGGTGGAGTCCAAGCAGCAGTGCAGCAGGCAATGGGAGTAGGTGTCACACTCACTTGGGAGAAGCTTTTATTTCTGGAGGCAGATTTCTTGTAGAAAATGCCAATGAATGGTCTTTGAAAAGCAGGAGGATGCTTCAAAGACTCCTGACACTTGTTGGGCCCAAAGGCCTTTTACTTCACACCTTAGTGCTAATTGAATTTGTATCTGGCTCAGTTCCAGGTTGGAATGGTGTCCTCGGGTTTCTGCTGTTTGTTGGCTAGAGCACCCTCCGTATAGCTTGGAAAAATAAAACCTTGGAAGCAGTAATTCATTTTGGTAAAGATTAGGTTGTAGGTTTGATCTGGAGTGAAGGCCATGCTGTGGAGTGAAGCATCCTGTATATGTACCTGCCAAAAAATCCACGTTTATCTAACTCCAAATCTATCCTTTTGTAAAAAAAAAAGCATGTTGAAAAATGTGAGAGCTCACATTAAGCTGTGTCTCTCTCTGGGGGCTTTTGAGACTCCTGAGTCTGTGACTTAAACTTGTTTAGATTGCTTTCATTTCATGAAGAGAAAATTGTATGTCATTAAATAAATATTTATCTGTGTGCCGCCAAGTGGGAACCCTGTGCTACATCTTTGAAAGAATGGGCCATAATTTAAACATGAATTATGATCTAAAAGATCCACTCCATACAGTGCCGGACTACCGCATTTGGGGCCCCAGGGAACCAACCTTTGGGGAACCCCCAGCCCTTATATTTTGTGTGGGTTTTTTTGTGGATTTTTTTGTGGGGAGGGGAAATCAGGTTATTACTGCATATGAACACACTTTGCTATGGTGCAGAGAGAACAATTTGCAGTTTTATAAGGCTATTGTCACGTTCTGACCTGTATTTCCTTTGTTTTGTATTTATTTTAGCATGGTCAGGGCGTAAGTTGGGTGGGCAGTCTATGTTTGTTTTTCTAGGTTTTGGGTATTTCTATGTTTCGGCCTAGTATGGTTCTCAATCAGAGGCAGGTGTCATTAGTTGTCTCTGATTGAGAATCATACTTAGGTAGCCTGGGTTTCACTGTGTGTTTGTGGGTGATTGTTCCTGTCTCTGTGTTTTGCACCAGATAGGGCTGTTTTTGGTGTTTATCTTTTTTTATTAAACATGAATCACTATAACCACGCTGCGTTTTGGTCTGCCTCTACTTCACCACAGGAATACCGTTACAGCTATTCTTCACATTTTGTCATTGAGGCTAAGAGAAAATGTTGCAGTTTTAACGCTATAGTGACCTTAGAAAGTATTCACACCCTTACACTTTTTCCACATTTTGTTGTGTTACAGCCTGAATTTGAAATTATTAAATGTAGATTTTTTTGTCACTTGCCTCACACAATACCCCATAATTTCTAAGTATAATTATTTATTCCACATTTTTACAAATTCATTTAAACTTAAAAGCTGAAATGGCTTGAGTCAACCCCTTTGTTATGGCCTTAATGTGTTCAAGATTAACAATTTGCTTAAGTCACATATTAAGGTGCATAGACTCACTCTGTGTGGAATAATAGTTGAACATGATTTTTGAATGACTACCTTATCTCTGTACTGCACACATACAATTATCTTTAAGGTCCCTCGGTCGAGCATTGAATTTCAAATACTATCACGACTCAGGATATGACCCAGATGCAGACACAGGAGGCAGATAGTACAGTTCTCAGATCATTTATTATAACACGGGGCAAATGGCAGGTCGAGGACAGGCAGAGGTTTGTAATCAGGTCAGAGTCAGGCAGGTACAGGATGGCAGGCAGGCTCGGCGTCAGGGCAGGCATAATGGTCAGAACCGGGAAAACTGAAAACAGAAGACAAAGGACAGTGAGACACAGGTTTTTATCTTGGACACATGAAACGTAGGATGGATATGGAGGGTGCGGGGCAACAGCTGGTGTTATGGGCATATTCCACCCACACAAGTTGCTGGCTCCAGGTGGTGTGGTTGGTGGAGACGAGGCAACGAAGGGCTGTCTCCAGGGCCTGATTGGCTCGCTGCGACTGGCCGTTAGATCGGGGGGTGGAAACCAAAGGACAGGCTGGCTGACGACCCAATTAGGGTGCAGAACGCCCAGGACGAGAACTGGGGACCACGATCGGAGACCATGTTGACCGGAAGTCCATGGATGCACCATGAGCTAAGCCGTTTCCTTGGCTGAGGGTAACTTGGGAAAGGGAATATAATGGGCGGCTTTGGAAAACCTATCCACCACCGTCAGGATAGTAGTTGCCATCTGACGGGAGGAGCCCGGTAACAAAGTCCAGGAATATATGGGACCAGGGGCGGTGAGGAACAGGGAGTGATTGAAGAAGGCCAACCGAAGCTTGCCGTGGAAACATCCGGCACCATGGAAAGCCACCAAAAGAGTAGTCGGACGAAAGCCAGGATCCGACAGGATCAGTCTTGAGGAATGTGCCCATTCCAGGACCGGGGAACGGGCAGAGTCTGGGACAAACATTTGGTTAGCTGCTGGGAACATGGGCTTTATGGACCAGGCTCTCTATACCCCAGACGACTGCAGCCACTAAATAGGAGGTAGGGAGGATGGTCTCGAGATCAGATGGAGTAGCAGCGGGGCAATACAACCTTGAGAGTGCGTCAGGCTTCACGTTCTTGGACCCCGAGCAGTAGGAGAGAGTGAAGTTGAAACGGCTGAATGACAGGGCCCAATGAGCCTGCTAAGAATTGAGGCGGTTGGTGGTGCGTATATATTCAGGATTCTTATGGTCAGTCCACACTAAGAATGGGTGTTCCACCCCCTCCAACCAGTGCCTCCACTCCTCCAACGCCAGCGCGAAGGCGAGGTGTTCAAAAAATGTCCACATTGTAGTTCCTCTCAGCAGGGGTAAGACGATGGGCGAGGAAAGCGCAGGGGAGCATCTTTTGGTCCTGGGCAGAATGCTGGGACAGGACGGCCCCCACTTCGACATCTGAGGCATCGACCTCCACCACAAACCTTGTTGAAGACTTCCTGTAGGTCCAGGTACTGCACGGAATGGCGGAGAGATCCGAGGCTTCTCTCAAGCCTGCAGGAAGCTGTGCCCTGGCAGGCTGGGCCGACTTAAGATAATGAGCATGGCAGAATGGGCTCCAACCCACAATAGAACCAGTAGCCCAGTCAGTCAGGAGATTGTGCTTCTGGAGCCATGAATATCCCAAAACCACGGGTACATGGGGAGATTCTATGAGAAGGAACTGCATGATTTCCTGACACTCGTAGGTTGATCGGAATTGTAGAGCGGGACACTCTGCCAATAGAGTGCCCATACAGCTCTCTGATGTCCATGGGAATGGAAAGGGGTTGAGTGGAGATGCCCAGGTAGCATTGATGAAGCTCTCGTCTGCCCCAGAGTCAATGACCACCCGGAGTGATTTGGCCTGGTCACCCCACAACAGGGTGGCATGGAGAGGGGTGCGAGTAATGGGAGATTGGAAAATCCCCGTACGGCTCACCAGAGTACTAATATCTACTGATGAACCTGGTCTTTTTAATGGATAGGTGGAAATATAATGTCCTGTAGTCCCGCAATTCATAGAACTCCTGGTGTTCAGTCTGTGTAAATGTTTATCCGGAGACAACCGAACCCTTCTCAGTAGCTTGGGCTCTAGAGGAGGCGAGCCGACCACCCTCGGCGATTCCCGTGAGAACTCGGGTGACTGTTACTCCCACACCGCTGTAGCCAAGGCGAGTGCCCTCCCGGACATCTGCGTTATGAGGTACACTATCCTCGAGCGGTCCAAGGAGAACGACCAAGGCTGCAGCTCGAAGATGAGGGAGCACTGGGAGAGAAAGGCCTGGCAGGTTACATAATCTCCAGCGTAGGAGGTAAGCGGGGTTCTCGGGACACTGGGGTAGGCTGGGATGACGCACCACTGGTGGTGGGATTGCTGAGAGTCTGGGGAATTACTGGTGTGGCTTTCTGCCTTGTAGGGAATCTGCGGAATTGCTCCAGCAATGTATTGAACCCATGGTCATGGAGTTCTTCCAGGGTATGGAGTCTCTCCATAAGGCATTGCTGTAACTCCTTGTGTCTTCCAATGGTGGCTCCTTGCTGGGAGACAGCATTGTGGCGCTGGCCTGAATCTGCTGGGTCATTCATGGCCATTTCAGTTCGTAGTATCACAACTCAGGATATGACCCAGATGCAGACACAGGAGGCAGATAATACAGTTCTCAATAATTGATCATAACATGGGGCAAAGGGCAGGTCAAGGACAGTCAGAGGTCATTAGTCAGGCAGGTACAGGACGACAGGCAGGCTCGGGGTCAGGGCGGGCAGAATGGTCATAATCGTGAAAACTAGCAAACAAACACAAGAGAAACAGGAAAAAGGGAAAGCACACTGGTAAGACCTGAAAAGACAAGACAAACTGGCAAAAGAAAAACAGAGAACACAGGTACAGTTGAAGTGGGAAGTTCACATACACTTAGGTTGGAGTCATTAAAACTTGTTTTTCAACCACTCCACAAATTTCTTGTCAACAAACTAACGTTTTGGTAAGTCGGCTAGGACATCTACTTTGTGCATGACACAAGTAATTTTTTCAAAAATGGTTTATTTCACTTATAATTCACTGTATCACAATTCCAGTTGGTCAGAAGTTTACATACACTAAGTTTACTGTGCCTTTAAACAGCTTGGAAAATTCTTTAGAAGCTTTAGAAGCTTCTGTTGGGCTAATTGACATCATTTGAGTCAATAGGTGGTGTACCTGTGGATGTATTTCAAGGCCTACCTTCAAATTCAGTGCCTCTTTGCTTGACATCATGGGGGGAAAAAATCAGACCTCAGAAAGAAAATTGTAGACCTCCATAAGTCTGGTTCATACTTGGGACCAATTTACAAACGTCTGAAGGTACCACTATCATCTGTACAAACAATAGTACGCAAGTATAAACACCATGGAACCATGCAGCCGTCATACCGCTCAGGAAAGAGACAATTTCTGTCGCCTAGAAATGAACGTACTTTGGTGCGAAAGGTGCAAATCAATCTCAGAACAACAACAAAGGACCTTGTGAAGCTGCTGGAGGAAACCGGTACAAAAGTATCTATATCCACAGTAACATGAAAGGCCGCTCAGCAAGGAAGAAGCAACTGCTCCAAACTGCTATAAAAAAGCAAGACTACGGTTTGCAACTGCACATGGGGACAAAGATCGTACTTTTTAGAGGTATGTCCTCTGGTCTGATGAAAAAAAAAATAATAACTGTTTGGCCATAATGACCATAGTTATGTTTGGAGGAAAAAGGGGGAGGCTTGCAAGCCAAAGAACACCATCCCAAACGTGAAGCACGGGGGTGGCAGCATCATGTTCTGGGTGCTTTGCTGCAGGAGGAACTGGTGCACTTCACAAAATAGATGGCATCATGAGAATGGAAAATTATGTGAATATATTGACGCAACATCTCAAGACATCAATCAGGAAGTTAACACAGTGTCCAATGAAGGGCCAGATGTATACAGAATGGTGTAGTCTGCGTAGAGGTGGATCAGAGAATCACCAGAAGCAAGAGCGACATCATTGCTGTATACAGAGAAAAGGGTCTGCCAGAGAATTGAACCCTGTGGCACCCCCATAGAGACTGCCAGAGGTCCGGACAACAGGCCCTCTGATTTGACACACAGAACTCTGTCTGAGAAGTAGTTGGTGAACCAGGCGAGACAGTCATTTGAGAAACCAAGGCTATTGAGTTTGCCGATAAGAAGGCAGTGATTGAGAGAGTCTTGGTCAGGTTGATGAAGACGGCTGCACAGTACTGTCTTTTATTGATGGCGGTTATGATATCGTTTAGGACCTTGAGCTTGGCTGAGGTGCACACATGACCAGTTCACAAACCAGATTGCAAAGTGGAGAAGGTACGGTGACATTCGAAATGATCGGTGATCTGTTTGTTAAAACTTCTTAGGGCTGCAATCCCGCTAACGGGATCGATATGACAACAGCCAGTGAAAGTGCAAGGCGACAAATTTCAAAACAACAGAAATCTCATAATTAAAATTCCTCAAACATACAATTATACCGTTTTAAATCTTGTTGTTAATCCCACTACAGTGTCCAATTTCAAATAGGCTTTACAGCGAAAGCACAACAAACGATTACGTTAGGTCACCACCAACTCACAGAAAAATTCTGCCATTTTTCCAGCCAAAGAGAGGAGTCACAAAAAGCACAAATAGAGATAAAATTAAACACTAACCTTAGATGATCTTCATCGGATGACACTCATAGGACTTCATGTTACACAATACATGTATGTTTTGTTTGATAAAGTTCATATTTTAAAAAATCTCAGTATACATTGACGCGTTACGTTCACTAGTTCCAAAAACATCCGGTGATATTGCAGAGAGCCACATCATTTTACAGAAATACTCATTATAAATGTCGATAAATACAATTCTTAGACATGGTAATATACAGTGGGGAGAACAAGTATTTGATAACCTGCAAAATTGGCAGTGTTTCCTACTTACAAAGCATGATTCTATACAAAGCATGTAGAAGTCTGTAATTTTTTATCATAGGTACACTTCAACTGTGAGAGATGGAATCCAGAAAATCCAGAAAATCACATTGTATGGTTTTTAAGTAATTAATTAGCATTTTATTGCATGACATAAGTATTTGATACATCAGAAAAGCAGAATTTAATATTTGGTACAGAAACCTTTTTTTGCAATTACAGAGATCATACGTTTCCTGTAGTTCTTGAACAGGTTTGCACACACTGCAGCAGGGATTTTGGCCTACTCCTCCATACAAACCTTCTCCAGATCCTTCAGGTTTCAGGGCTGTCGCTGGGCAATACGGACTTTCAGCTCCCTCCAAAGATTTTCTATTGGGTTCAGGTCTGGAGACTGGCTAGGCCACTCCAGAACCTTGAGATGCTTCTTATGGATCCACTCCTTAGTTGCCCTGGCTGTGTGTTTCGGGTCGTTGTCATGCTGGAAGACCCAGCCACGACCCATCTTCAATGCTCTTACTGAGGGAAGAAGGTTGTTGGCCAAGATCTCGCGATACATGGCCCCATCCATCCTCCCCTCAAAACGGTGCTGTCGTCCTGTCCCCTTTGCAGAAAAGCATTCCCAAAGAATGATGTTTCCACATGCGCTGGACATGCGCTGGTTTGAGCAGGGGGACCTTGCGTGCGCTGCAGGATTTTAATCCATGACGGCGTAGTGTGTTACTAATGGTTTTCTTTGAGACTGTGGTCCCAGCTCTCTTCAGGTCATTGACGATGTCCTGCCGTGTAGTTCTGGGCTGATCCCTTACCTTCCTCATGATCATTGATGCCCCACGAGGTGAGATCTTGCATGGAGCCCCAGACCGAGGGTGATTGACCGTCATCTTGAACTTCTTCCATTTTCTAATAATTGCGCCAACAGTTGTTGCCTTCTCACCAAGCTGCTTGCCTATTGTCCTGTAGCCCATCCCAGCCTTGTGCAGGTCTACAATTTTATCCCTGATGTCCTTACACAGCTTTCTGGTCTTGGCCATTGTGGAAAGGTTGGAGTCTGTTTGATTGAGTGTGTGGACAGGTGCCTTTTAAACAGGTAACGAGTTCAAACAGGTGCAGTTAATACAGGTAATGAGTGGAGAACAGGAGGGCTTCTTAAATAAAAACTAACAGGTCTGTGAGAGATGGAATTCTTACTGGTTGGTAGGTGATCAAATACTTATGTCATGCAATAAAATGCAAATGAATTACTTAAAAATTGTAGAATGTGATTTACAATTGATTTGTGTTTTAGATTCCTTCTCCCACAGTTGAAGTGTACCTATGATAACAAATTACAGACCTTTACATGCTTTGTAAGTAGGAAAACCTGTCAAATCTGGAGTGTATCAAATACCTGTTCTCCCCACTGTAGATATACTTCTCCTTAATGCAACCGCTGTGTCAGATTTCAAAAGAACTTTACGGAAAAAGCAAACCATGCAATAATCTGAATACAGCACTCAGAAAATAAATGAAATTATCCGCCATGTTGGAGTCAACAGAAATCGATAATGTCCATTATTTATGTCCAAGTAGCTACTTTTTTTGCGTGTTTAGTACACAAATCCAAACGCTCGTGCAGGTCCAGCCGAACGTCGACCAAAAAATAAAAAAATTATATTACAGGTCGAAGAAACTTATCAAACTAAGTATAGAATCAATCTTTAGGATGTTGTTATCATAAATCTTCAAAACCAAACAGAGAATTCCATTGTCTGTAGAAGAGTCATGGAACGCAGGTCGCTATCATGTGAAATGCGGATGACCAGGACCTGGCTCTCTGCCAGACCACTGATTCAAAAAGCTCCCATCCGGCTCCACATCACAGTAGAAGCCTCATTCAAGTTTCTAAAGACGGTTGACATCTATTGAAAGCCTTAGGAAGTGCAACATAACCAATTTCCCACTGTGTATTCAATAGGGGTTGGGTTGAAAATCGACCAACCTCAGATTTACAACTTCCTGTTTGGATTTCTTCTCAGATTTTTGCCTGCCATATGAGTTCTGTTATACGCACAGACATCATTCAAACTATTTTAGAAACTTCAGAGTGTTTTCTATCCAATACTAATAATACTATGCATATATTAGCAACTGGGACTGAGGAGCAGGCCGTTTACTCTGGGCACCTCTGGGCACCTTTCATCCAAGCTACTCAATACTGCCTTTTGAAGATTTTAGAAAGGCAGGGCAGGATGGATATAGGTCTATAACAGTTTGGGTCTAGAGTGTCTCCCCTTTGAAAAGGGGGATGACCGCTGCAGCTTTCCAATCTTTGGGAATTTCAGACGATATGAAAGAGAGGTTGAACAGGCTAGTAATTTGGGTTGCAACAATTTCTGCAGATAATTTTAGAAAGACAATGTCCAGATTGTCTAGCCCAGCTGGTTTGTAGGGATCCAGATTTTGCAGCTCTTTCAGAACATCAGCGGTCTGGATTTGGGTGAAGAAGAAATGGGAGGGGGCTTGTGCAAGTTGCTGCAGGGGGAACTGAGCTGTTGGCCAGGGTAGGGTTAGCCAAGTGGAAAGCATGGCCAGCCGTAGAAAAATGCTTATTGAAATGATCGGTTATAGTAGATTTATCGGTGGTGACCGTGTTTCCTAGCCTCAGTGCAGTGGGCAGCTGGGAGGAGATGCTCTTCTTCTCCATGGACTTTACAGTGTCCCAAAACATTTTGGAATTAGTACTACAGGATGCAAATTTCTGTTTGAAAAAGCTAGCCTTAGCTTTCCTAACTGACTGAGTATATTGGTTCCAGACTTCCCTTAAAAGTTGCATATCGCGGGGACTATTTGATGCTAATGCAGAACGCCACAGGATGTTTTTGTGCTGGTCAAGGACAGTCAAGTTTGGGGTGAACCAAGGGCTATATCTGCTTTTGTTCTACATTTTGTTAATGGGCCTCTACATCACCAGAGGAACAGAGGAGTAGGATAAGGGTATGGCTAAAGGCTATAAGAACTGGTTGTCTAGTGTGTTCAGAACAGAGAGAAAAAGGAGCAGATTTCTGGGCTCGGAAGAATATATTCAAGGTATAATGTACAGACAAGGATATGGTAGGATGTGAGTACAGTGTAGGTAAACCTAGGTATTGAGTGACGATGAGAGAGGTTTTGTCTCTAGAGGCACCAGTTATTAAGTCAGATGAGGTCACCGCATGTGTGGAGGGAGGAACAAAGGGGCTATCTAAGGCATATTGGGCAGGGCTAGGGGCTCTACAGTGAAATAAGACAATAATCACTAACCACAACAGCAATAGACAAGGCATATTGACATTAGGGAGAGGCATGTGTAGCCGAGTCATCATAGGGTCCAATGAGTAGCACTAGATGAGTCAGAGAGCCAATTCAGTAGTCGCTACTACGCTAGGCGAGCTGGAGACACAGCGATTCAGACAGCTGGAGGGCTGGGGCTGGCAGATGGGCATCCGGTGACGTCGCAATGGAAGAGCCTGTTCAGACTACCTCGGATGGTTACATCTGCAGACCAGTCGTGATGGATCGGCGGGGCTCCGTGTCGGCAGTAAGGGGTCCAGGCCAAATGACAAAAGAGATATTGTAGCCCAAGAATTGGCTGGTGGACCTCTTTGGCTAGCCGGGAGATGGGCCTAGCTCGAGGCTAGCTCCAGGTTAACTGGTGCTTTCTTCGGGATAGAGATGTTAGCCAGGAGTAGCCACTCGGATAGCAGCTAGCTAGCTGCGATGATCCCATGTAAAGGTTCAGAGCTTGCGGTAGGAAACCGGAGATGTGGTAGAGAAAAAGCAGTCCGATAAGCTCTGGGTTGATAATGAGCTGTGTAGACTGGCAGGAATTGACCGGGTTGAAGCTGGTTGATGTCCGAGTTAACAGTGAGGACCGCTAGCAGTGGCTAACTGACTACTAGCTTGTAGCTAGTTAGCTAGCTAGCTCCTGATGGGGGTTCCGGTTCTAAAGTATAAAAATAGCAGATCCGTACCACATTGGGTGAACCGTACCACAGCAGGAGAGTATATTCAGTCCATAGATGGAAAGTGAGATTAAAATATATACAAATTATATACGAATAAAAAAATATATACATTGGACAAGACAAAGACACACGTCCGACTGCTATGCTATCTTGTAATCGCTGCCAAAGGTGATTCCAACATCTATTGACTCCGGGGGTTAAATATTTATCTAATCAAGATGTATTACCTGAAACCCCACCACTTTAAGGAATACCTAGGATAGGATAAAGTAATCCTTCTCACCCCCCTTAAAAGACTTAGATGCACTATTGTAAAGTGGCTGTTCCACTGGATGTCATAAGGTGAAAGCACCAATTTGTAAGTCGCTCTGGATAAGAGCGTCTGCTAAATGACTTAAATGTAATGTAAATGTATTAGCATTTTATTTTTCATGAATTTTTTACAAATTTTGAATTTTTCTTCCACTTTGACAGTACAGAGTATTTTGTATATATCATTGACTTTTTTGTGTAAATCCATTTTAATTCACTTTTCTACACAACAAAATATGGAAAAAGTCAAGGGGTGTGAATACTTTTGAAGGCACTGTAAGATCCTGCCATTCTACACCTTTTGCCAGAGAAAGAAAGGGGCAGAAAGGGGCAGAAAAGGGGCAGAAAGGGGCAGAAAAGGGACAGAAAGGGGCAGAAAAGGGGCAGAAAGGGACAGAAAGGGACAGAAAGGGACAGAAATGTGTTGTTTTTTAGCTCATCTCATGCTTTTGTTCACATTTTGCTGAGAGAAGATTTTGCCGTTTTAAAGCTAATTTATTGCAATTTTACATATGTTACTATCATATGCTATATGGGTACCCCCTGCCCTGCTTGCCCATTTTGGTAATCTGGCCCTGACCCCAGAGATGAAACTGAAAGAGACAGAAAAGAGAGATGGAAAAAAGAGAGAGAGAGAGAGAGAGAGAGCAAACACTTATCATAAGGCATGAATGACCCTGTCGCTCTGCCCTGTCAAAGCCTAATGCCAGCACCTAAGTGGCTGTCATTTGGACTGTAAGGACATGTCCCTATGCATGTATGAGTGAGTCCCTCTGAAACGGGGGAGAGAGGGGGTAAATGGGGATTGAAAGGATTTGGTGTAGTCGTCCATAATCTTCATTGCACGGTCAGGAACTGTTTAAAGATGTGTGTGTTTTCTCGACCTGGAAACAATACATTGTGGGTAGAAAGTCAAGATGTTTGTATTGTTTGCCTATTTGTCACTTTCTTTATGTCAAGGTAGGCTGTCTGTAGCAAAGGGGCCAATTTGCTGCAATAGAGTCAAATCAAATTGTATTGGTCACATACACATGTTTGTCAGATGTTATTGCGGGTGTAGCGAAATGCTTGTGTTTCTAGCTCCAACAGTGCAGTAATAACGAACAAGTAATATCTAACAATTTAACAGCAATATCCATACTACACCCAAATTTAAAGTAAAGGAATGGAATTAAGAATATATTAATATTTGGATGAGAAATGTCGTAATGTGCACACCGAGGAACTTGAAGCTTTCCAGCGGCACCACTGCGGTCACATCAATGTGGATAGGGGGGTGCTCCCTCTGCTGTTTCCTGAAGTCCACAATCAGCTCCTTTGTTTTGTCGACATTGAGTGAGAGGTTATTTTCCTGGCACCACACTCCCAGGGCATACTCTCACCTCCTCTCTGTAAACTGTCTCGTCATTGTTGGTAATCAGGCCTACTACGGTTGTGTCATCTGCAAACCTGATGATTGAGTTGGAGGCGTGCGTGGCCACACAGTTATGGGTGAACAGGGAGTACAGGAGGGGGCTGAGCCCGCATCCTTGTGGATCTGCAGTGTTGAGGATCAGCGAAGTGGAGGTGTTGTTTCCTACCTTCACCACCTGGGGTGGCCCGTCAGGATGTTCAGGACCCAGTTGCACAGCGTAGGGTTCAGACCCAGGGCCCTGAGCTTAATGATGAGCTTTGAGGGTACTATGGCGTTGAACCCTGAGCTGTAGTCAATGAACAGCATTCTCACATAGGTGTTCCTTTTATCCAGTTGTGAAAGGGCAGTGTGGAGTGCAATAGAGATTGCATCATCTGTGAATCTGTTGGGGCGTTACGCAATTTGGAGTGGGTCTAGGGTTTCTGGGAAAAGGGTGTTGATGTGAGCCATGACCAGCCTTTCTAAGCACTTCATGGCTACATCCATTTAGAAAGGTTATCTTAGTGTTCTTGGGCACAGGGACTATGGTGGTCTGCTTTAAACCTGTTGGTATTACAGACTCAGACAGGCAGAGGTTGAAAATGTCAGTGAAGACCCTTGACAGTTGGGCAGCGCATGCTCGGAATACCCGTCCTGGTAATCCGTCTGGCCCTGCAGGCTTGTGAATGTTGACCTGTTTAAAGGTCTTATTCACATCGGCTGCGAAGACCTTGATCACACAGTTGTCCGGAACAGCTGATGCTCTCATGCATGTTTCAGTGTTACTTGCCTCGAAGCGAGCATAAAAGTAATTTAGCTCGTATGGTAAGATCATGCAACTTGGGCAGCTCTCAACTGTGCTTCCCTTTGTAGTCTGTAGTAGTTTGCAAGCCCTACCACATCCGATGAGTGTCGGAGCCGGGGTAGTACGATTTGATCTTAGTCGTGTATTGACGCTTTGCCTTTTTGATGGTTTGTCGGAGGGCATGGCAGGATTTCTTAAAAGCTTCCTGTTTAGAGTATGTAGACAGCTATGAAAAATACAGATGAAAACTCTCTAGGTAGGTAGTGTGGTCTACAGCTTATCATGAAATACTCTGCCCCATGCGGACAAAACCTCGAGACGTCCTTAGATTTCGTGCACCAGCTGTTGTTTACAAATATACATAGACTGCCACACCTTGTCTTACCAGAGGCTGCTGTTCTATCCTGCCGATACAGTGTATAACCCACCAGCTGTATGTTATTCATGTCGTCGTTCAGCCACGACTCAATAAAACATAACATATTACAGTTTTTAATGTCCCGTTGGTAGTATTTAGTTCATCCAATTTATTATCCAGCGATTGTACATTAGCTAATAGGATGGCAAAGACAGATTAGCCACTCGTCGCCTGATCCTCCCCGATCTCCTTCCGCAAAATCTGTCTCTTTCTCCTACGAATGACGGGGGTGAGGGCCTTTTCGGGTGTCTGGAGTAAATCCCTCTCTTCCGACTCATTAAAGAAAAATTATTCGTCCAATTTAAGGTGAGTAATCGCTGTTCTGATGCTCAGAAGGACTTTTCGAGATGGTAGCAGAAACATTATGTACAAAATAAGTTACAAACAATGCGAAGAAACAAGCAAAATAGTTGGTTAGAGACAATAAAATGACAACATTCCTCTCCAGCACCATTCAATCTACACTGTTTGTATTCTGCCATATTCCCAGTCACCTTGCCATGGTTAAATGTGGTGGTTCTCGCTTTCAGGTTTGCAGTGACATGATGTGGGCGTTTGGGAGTTGGGCCATGTCCCCCTTCAATCCCCTAACCCTGGTGTGGTGATACCCTTCCATTACATCGCTTTGTGAGGTTTTGTGTCCAAGCCATGTGTTTAAAACAGCAATTGCCAACCCCCAGTCTCCGAGTAGGAGCAGGAAGGCCCAACAAAGCAGAGGTTTACATCTGCAATTATGTCTCACTCAAATTGCCCTGTGTCTTTTGAACGTGACAGCACAAAGTAAACTGAAGAGGTTGTATTTTTTGTCATCATTTAGCAGACACTCTTATCTAGAGCAATTTACAGTAGTGAATCAAACCCACAACCCTGGCATTGCAAGCACCATGCTTAGTTGGCCAGACGTGTATAGGCATAATGGACATTTTGTTGACCTTATTTGACCTTTTCTGCTGCTTTTGAGACACGGTTCGATCCCACCTTGGGCATTCCCCTCCCCGATGTTTAGTAATGTTGTACTCATTTAGTAATTAAGTAAAGTTGTACTGTAACCTACTGCACCCCATATCAACCAACTACTAGCTAGTTACAAGGCTACATTGTTATCATTTAGTAATGTTGTACTGTAGTCTACTCTTTATTTATTTAACCTTTATTTAACCAGGAAGGGCTCATTGAGATTTAAAATCTCTTTTTCAAGAGCGTCCTGGCCAAGATAGGCAGCACCAAGTCATAAAAAAAATTACAGACAAACAACATGAAAAACTACAAGTAATCTAGTAAAAATTCCCAAGAGTATAATAAAATCAAAAACAGCAAATTAAAAACATTGACAGGTCAGGGAATCAGTCGTACTGTAGTCTACTGCAACCCATATCAACCAACTACTAGCTAGTTACAAGGCTACGTTGTTATCATTTCGTAATGTTGTACGTTGTTATCATTTTGTTATCATTTAGTAATGTTGTACTGTAGTCTACTGTACCCCATATCAACCAACTACTAGCTAGTTACAAGGCTACGTTGTTATCATTTAGTAATGTTGTACTGTAGTCTACTGTACCCCATATCAACCAACTACTAGCTAGTTACAAGGCTACGTTGTTATCATTTAGTAATGTTGTACTGTAGTCTACTGCACACCATATCAACCAACTTTCCAACTGGTAGTGACAAGTCTATATTGTTGTCCTACAGTAATACTGTAACGGTACTGTAGCCTACTGTACACCACATTATTATCCACCTAGCTAGCCAGTTGATAGCTTAGCTAGCTGAAGCCAAAATAAACAACCAACGACATCAACAGGCTTTTTAACAAAACATCTATCTAGCTAGCTAGTATAATTTCATGTAAAACAACTTTGCAGATGATTACAAAGTTTGAAAGTAAAGTTGACTTACCGGTGTGCTGCTCTTGGAAACTAGATGGAGGCATCCATCATAGCCGGTTTGCTAGCGCCTTTTGCATCGTTAACATTAGCTAACTAGAAGCGCTAGCATGTTTGCTATCAAAGTATTTATCCAACAAGAATGTTGAGGTCAAAAATGAAAGATACTATGTTAAGCCATAACGACTTAGTAAAATAAGCCAAATCGGACTGAAATAATTAACTAGTGTAAGCCGTCATTGTAAAATCTAAGTATTACATACAGAGTCAGTACCTGAAAAATAAAAAGACAAACAAGAAAATACGACATTTGTCACCACCTATTAGCGTAACATTGTCACTATAAATATATCGACAAAGCGAGAGGCCGTGAGAGAGAGAAAGCGAAAGAAAGAGAGAGGGAGGGAGAGAGGGAGAAAAAGAGAGGAAGAGATGTTTAATCCTGCCTTTGTTCTGTCTCAATGTGCATTTTTTTGTCAAACACAGGTGTGTGAGAGCGATGGAGACAGAGAGAAAAAGAGAGGGAGATGTTTAATCAAGTCTTTGATTTCTCTCCCATGACTAACAGCCGAGCTCTGTCTGATTAAGGTGAAGCACTGTACCACCCAGGGAGTGTTCTCATCCAGCCAGTCAGCCAGCCAGTCAGCCAACCAGCCATCAAGAGAAACCATCTCTTTCTCATAAATATCACTACGGTGTGGCTCCACACACTGTACAGAGCATTGGGTTTTAGACAGTTACACAGTTAAACTTCACCATACATCACTGGTCTACTGTAGACCAAGGAATGAATATTGTATTCCGTTTTTAGCCTCCCAGTTTAATACGACAAATATGAACGGTTTGGTTAATCTTAGCGAGTTCATTAGGTGAGCGAGTTCATTAGAACGTGCGTTGAAGATGTCGTTCCCATAGCAACGATTAAAACATTCCCAAACCAGAAACCGTGGATTGATGGCAGCCGTGGATTGATGGCAGCATTCGCATGAAACTGAAAGCACAAACCACTGCTTTTAATCAGGGCAAGGTGACCGGAAACATGACCGAATACAAACAGTGTAGCTATTCCCTCAGCAAGGCAATCAAACAAGCTAAGCGTCAGTATAGAGACAAAGTAGAATCGCAATTCAACGGCTCAGACACAAGAGGTATGTGGCAGGGTCTACAGTCAATCACGGATTACAAAAAGAAAACCAGCCTAGTCACGGACCAGGATGTCTTGCTCCCAGACAGACTAAATAACTTTTTTGCCCGCTTTGAGGACAATACAGTGCCACTGACACGGCCCGCAACCAAAACATGTGGACTCTCCTTCACTGCAGCCGAGGTGAGTAAAACATTTAAACGTGTTAACCCTCGCAAGGCTGCAGGCCCAGAAGGCATCCCCAGCCGCGCCCTCAGAGCATGCGCAGACCAGCTGGCTGGTGTGTTTACGGACATATTCAATCAATCCCTATCCTAGTCTGCTGTTCCCACATGCTTCAAGAGGGCCACCATTGTTCCTGTTCTCAAGAAAGCTAAAGGTAACTGAGCTAAACGACTACCGCTCCGTAGCACTCACTTCCGTCATCATGAAGTGCTTTGAGAGACTAGTCAAGGACCATATCACCTCCACCCTACCTGACACCCTAGACCCACTCCAATTTGCTTACCGCCCAAATAGGTCCACAGACGATGCAATCTCAACCACACTGCACACTGCCCTAACCCATCTGGACAAGAGGAATACCTATGTGAGAATGCTGTTCATCGACCACAGCTCAGCATTTAACACCATAGTACCCTCCAAACTCGTCATCAAGCTCAAGACCCTGGGTCTCGACCCCGCCCTGTGCAACATTGGTACTGGACTTCCTGACGGGCCGCCCCCAGGTGGTGAGGGTAGGTAACAACATCTCCACCCCGCTGATCCTCAACACTGGGGCCCCACCTCACACTCAACGTCAACAAAACTAAGGAGATGATTGTGGACTTGAGGGAACACCCCCCTATCCACATCGATGGAACAGTAGTGGAGAGGGTAGTAAGTTTTAAGTTCCTCGGCGTACACATCACAGACAAACTGAATTGGTCCACCCACACAGACAGCATCGTGAAGAAGGCGCAGTAGCGCCTCTTCAACCTCAGGAGGCTGCAGAAATTCGGGTTGTCACCAAAAGCACTCACAAACTTCTACAGATGCACAATCGAGAGCATCCTATCGGGCTGTATCACCGCCTGGTATGGCAACTTCTCCGCCCACAACCGTAAGGCTCTCCAGAGGGTAGTGAGGTCTACACAACGCATCACCGAGGGCAAACTACCTGCCCTCCAGGACACCTACACCACCCGATGTCACAGGAAGGCCATAAAGATCATCAAGGACAACAACTACCCGAGCCACTGCCTGTTCACCCCGCTATCATCCAGAAGGCGAGGTCAGTACAGGTGCATCAAAGCTGGGACCGAGAGACTGAAAAACAGCTTCTATCTCAAGGCCATCAGACTGTTAAACAGCCACCACTAACATTGAGTGGCTGCTGCCAACACACTGACTCAACTCCAGCCACTTTAATAATGGGAATTGATGGGAATTGATGTAAAATATATTACTAGCCACTTTAAACAATGCTACTTAATATAATGTTTAAATACCCTACATTATTCATCTCAGATGTATACATATATACTGTATTCTATATCATCTACTGCATATTTATGTAATACATGTATCACTAGCCACTTTAAACTATGCCACTTTGTTTACATACTCATCTCATATGTATATACTGTACTCGATACCATCTATTGCATCTTGCCTATGCCGCTCTGCACCATCACTCATTCATATATCTTTATGTACATATTCTTTATCCCTTTACACTTGTGTGTATAAGGTAGTAGTTTTGGAATTGTTAGTTAGATTACTCGTTGGTTATTACTGCATTGTCGGAACTAGAAGCACAAGCATTTCGCTAGCCTCGCATTAACATCTGCTAACCATGTGTATGTGACAAATCAAATTTGATTTGATTTGATTTGATCTGGAACTAATCTATCCAGGTTGACTATCAGATTATTGTGTATTGTCCCTTAAATAAATGCTAAATGAAGGTTATGATGATAAGGGATGTTATCTAGGCGAAAGTAGTCAAAGTGTCTGTAACAGATCACAAATATGAACAAGAGAATGTATGAAAATTTATGCACTAAGTCTCTGTATAAGAACTTCTGCTAAATGACTAAAATGTGAAATGTATTCCTTTCCCAGTGATCAGACAATAGTGACAATAGCCAGGGCCTTTGTTTAGCTCTATTCCGTGTTATTCAGTGACACACAGACATGCACGCACACACAAATTCACACGCGCATGTACGCAATCACGCACGCACACACACACACACAGGCTCAAATAAAAGACCTGTGTGAATATTTCCACACAGTCATTATTTACATGTTGTTATGGTACCCCTTCAGTACCTTGGCTGTTCTGTTGTGTGAGATCTTCCACGCCCCGTGCACATGCCAAATACCTCGGTAAAGGGGTGTGGTGGTTGAAATGAATTGATATGTCAAACAAATCCGGTTCAACTTTGCTTACTCAGTTTCCATTTGTCTCAATAGACATCGTTGAATAGGCCCTGTTTGTCCTTGAGCCATTCAATGCTATAATAACTTCCAAAACAGTTTAGTGCAAGTTCAATACCTCTGAATGGCAGGCGGGGCCAGTGACACGAAAACATGTCGGAGTCCACACTCATGTGTCTCTCTCTAACTCTCTACACCTCATGCCAAAAGTTCTGCCAGTGTGTCAGAGACAAGTGTTTGAAACTGTAAGAACAGTGAAGACTGTGAGATGCAAGACTGACAATCTTAACCCTGCTGTGTAAAACACTCATGAACCATTTGAATGGCAGGAAAACAATTCTCTCACGACTGTAGTCCAAACAAGGTTCTCACTCTCATCTCACTTTTGCTATGAACCACTGCTATCATTGGTACTGTAGTTCTCTTTCTGTACGAACAAGACTGTTCCTTGTAGAGGAACTTGAAGTGGACACAGCAGCTCTCCAAAACATTTACTTAAAGATGTACTGCCTCGAGTTGTTGTAGTAGTAGATCTTTCTGGGCACTGCAGTTTCTCCTAATCAAACATTGAGCCACCATCTTGTTTAGTTGTTGCCTCAACGAGTTCAGACAAACTTCTCTCATTTAGGAATTGTTTGATGAAATCTGCCCACCGCTGGCCTTGACAATTTCCACTCTGAAATATTTATACGACATTTTGCACCCTCATTGCGTTTACATCAAGACAATGAGTATAAACGAAGCGCGGTGGTGAATGTTTTATGAATGTATATCCCTTGGTGAGGTGTACCATGGTAAACTACACGTAAGCAGGATGTAATCACGGACAATGATAGCTCAGCCTGCACGTCCAGCCCATGCTCGAACCACTCAGGAAAATGTTGGCACGAAGATCCTACCTGGCTGCACAAATGTGGGCGTGAGGGTAAATGTATCCCCATCACACGTGTCACTTCCTGAAAAATAGCGCTGCGCGGCTTGAAAGTCCTTGGTTATGTCCTATATGGCATCCTATTCCCTATCTAGTGCACTACTTTTGACCAGAGCCCTATGGACCCTAGTCAAATTTTCTTTCAACATTACTCACTGGCAAGAGTTACTTAATTGACTTTGTTCTAAGTAAGGTGCAACATTTAAAGTGACCTGATTTTTTTTGTTTTACGTTTATTTTACTAGGCAAGTCAGTTAAGAACAAATTCTTATTTTCAATGATGGCCTAGGAACAGTGGGTTTTAACTGCCTGTTCATTTGATGACTGTTGCATTCCAGTCCACTGAAAATTGAAGGTGGCGGTATAGCAATTGACTTAAATTGCAGACTTCCCCATAAAGACACTGACACAGAAAAATGAAATGATTGTTTAGAATGATGACTATTTGAGGTAATAGGATTACCTCAGAGGCATCACAGAGGCTGCATCCCAAATTGCACTCTATTCCCTATTAAAGGATTTACCACATTTGACCAAGCCCATACATATATATTTTTCCCACAAAAGTAATGTACTGGCCCTTTACTAGTATTAGGGGACTGATATAGACATATGTAGTGCAGGCAAAAACATGTTTTCAGCATCTCTGCTTTTGCAAAAAAAAAGGTAGTTGTATAGTTAAGAACAGCATCTTGCAGGATTCATTAGTTGTAATTGTAATAGTTGCCTTGTCCCTTTCTCTTTGATCGTCATTCCAATAGAATCCAGAGAGAACAAAAACCCTGTCCTCAAACATTTACATCAAAAGGTGCAAAATTATGGGCAAAGACACAAAACATCAAATGAAATATCTTTCTAGATCAAATAACACTTTTTGTGCAGTATTAATTTACCATCCTTACAAACCACTTTATTTAAATATACATTACATTGTTGTACATAGGCTGGTCATCTAGGTTTGTGCCTGTAGACTTTCTATCACCATGAAGAAAAACAATGCAGTAATTGAGTACATTGAGATATCAAGTGGTTTGTGACAATGTGATGTGATGATGTAGGTCAGTTGGTAGAGCATGGCACTTAAAATGTTAGGGTTGTGGGTTTGATTCCCACAGGGGCCAGTTTGAAACTGTATTCACCCACTACTCTGAGTTGCTCTGGATAAGAGTGTCAATTTAAAAGGAGAGAATAGACTATTTCTAGAAATAAGTTGCATTTGCAAAGTTTTTCAAGAAACTGATAAACATACAGTACCAGTCAAAAGTTTGGACACACCTACTCATTAAACTATTACTATTTTCTACATTGGTGAATAATAGTGAAGACATCAAAACTATGAAATAACACATATGGAATCATGTAGTAAGCAAAAAAGTGTTAAACAAATCAAAATATATTTGAGATTTTAGATTCTTCAAAGTAGCCACCTTTTGCCTTGATGACAGCTTTGCACACTCTTAGGATTCTGTCAACCAGCTTCATGAGGAATGCTTTTCCAACAGTCCTGAAGGAGTGCCCACATATGCTGTGTACCTGATGGCTGCTTTTACTTCACTCTGCAGTCCAACTCATCCCAAACTATCTCAATTGGGTTGAGGTCGGGTTATTCTGGAGGACAGGTCATCTCCTTCTTGGTCAAATAGCCCTTACACAGCCTGGAGGTGTGTTTTGGGTCATTGTCCTGTTGAAAAACAAATGATAGTCCCACTAAGCACACCCCCACACCATCACACCTCCTCCTCCATGCTTCACGGTGGGAACCACACATACGAAGATCATTCGTTCACCAACTCTCACAAAGACACAGTGGTTGGAATCGAAAATCTCAAATTTGGACTCATCAGACCAAAGGACATATTTCCATCAGTCTAATGTTCATTGCTCCTGTCTCCTGGCCCAAGCAAGTCTCTTCTTCTCATTGGTGTCCTTTAATAGTGTTTTCTTTGCAGCAATTCGACCATGAAGGCCTGATTTACGCAGTCTCCTCTGAACAGTTGATGTTGAGATGTGTCTGTTACTTGAACTCTGTGAAGCATTTATTTGGGCTGCAATCTGAGGTACAGTTAACTCTAATTAACTTATTCTCTGCAGCAGAGGTAACTCTAGTTCTTCCTTTCTTGTGGCGGTCCTCATGAGAGCCAGTTTCATCATAGCGCTTGATGGATTTTGCGACTGCACTTGAAGAAACTTTCAAAGTTCTTGAAATGTTCCATGTTGACTGACCTTCATGTCTTGAAGTAATGATGGACTGTCATTTATCTTTGCTTATTTGAGCTGTTCTTGCCATAATATGGACTTGGTCTTTTACTAAATAGAGCTATCTTCTGTTTACCACCCTACCTTGTCACAACACAACTAATTGGCTCAAACGCATTAAAATGGAAAGAAATTTCACAAATGAACACTCAACAAGGCACACCTGTTAATTTAAATGCATTCCAGGTGGCTACCTCATGAAGTTGGTTGTGAGAATGGGTGGCCACTTTGAAGAATCTCAAATATGAAATATATTTTGATTTGTTTAACACTTTTTTCGTTACTACATGATTCCATATGTGTTATTTCATAGTGTTGATGTCTTCACTATTATTCCATAATATAGAAAGTAGTAAAAATAAAGAAAAACCCTTGAATGAGTAGGTTTGTCCAAACTGGTACTGTATATCAAGCAAGTATTTTCATTTCTACAAGTATCATCAGATTAACTGTTTGTACAGATAATTATGCTGGTAAACACTCAAATACATTTAGATTTTTTTTAAATCACAAACGTTGTGCACTGGGCCTTTACTAGTCCTGTATTAGCAGACAATATAGAGAATCTTCAGCAGCCCCACCCCCACCCCCAAACTGCTGCCCATAAGAAAAAAGTGGACACACAAACACAGAGAGACAGGCCTGATATTGATCCCCAGTCATTCTTTTTTAAAGTTAAGTAGTTAAGGCCAACTAATTATGATTGTACCTTCTGTCTTACTCACTGTTCCTACACTCTTTCTGTCTGCCTCCCTTCTCATTTCACACCCCCTCACATCACCTCACCTCAGAGACCAGACCAGGGGCAAGAGCCAGGGTCAACTGGACCTGAACTTGTGACTCCACCTTAGGACAGAGAATCACCTGCAACAACACATCTGCCATGCTGATCCTCAACACTGGGGCCCCTCAGGGATGCGTGCATAGTCCCCTCCTGTACTCCATGTTCACCAATGATTGTCTGGCCAAGCATGACTCCAACACATCATAAAGTTTGGTAGGCCTGATCACCGACAACAATGAGAAAGCCTATAGGGAGGAAGTCAGAGACCTACTAGTGTACTAGTCTACTAGACCTACTTTCCCCCCTCAGGAGACAAAAAATATTTCGCATGGGTCCCCAGATCCTCAAAATGTTTTACAGCTGCACCACTGAGAGGGGGGGCGCCAACAACATCTCCACCCCGCTGATCCTCAACACTGGGTCCCCACAAGGGTGCGTTCTCAGCCCTCTCCTGTACTCCCTGTTCACCCACGACTGCATGGCCATGCACGCCTCCAACTCAATCATCAAATTTGCAGACGAAACTACAGTGGTAGGCTTGATTACCAACAACGACGAGACGGCCTACAGGGAGGAGGTGACGGCCCTTGGAGTGTGGTGTCAGGAAAATAACCTCACACTCAATGTCAACAAAACAAAGGAGATGATCGTGGATTTCAGGAAACAGCAGAGGGAGCAGCCCCCTATCTACATTGACGGGACAGTAGTGGAGAGGGTGGAAAGTTAAGTCCCTCGGAGTATACATCACGGACAAACTGAAATGGTCCACCCACACAGACAGCATCGTGAAGAAGGCGCAGCAGTGCCTCTTCAACCTCAGGAGGCTGAAGAAATTTGGGTTGTCACCAAAAACACTCACAAGCTTTTACAGATGCACAATCGAGAGCATGGTACGGCAACTGCTCCGCCCATAACCGTAAGGCTCTCCAGAGGGTAGTGATGTCTGCACAACGCATCACCGGGTGCAAATTACCTGCCCTCCAGGACACCTACACCACCCGATGTCACAGGAAGGCCAAAAAGATCATCAAAGACAACAACCACCAGAGCCACTGCCTGTTTACCCCGCTATCATCCAGAAGGTGAGGTCAGTACAGGTGCATCAAAGCGGGGACCAAGATACTGAAAAAAAGCTTCTATCTCAAGGCCATCAGACTGTTAAACAGCCATCACTAACATTGAGTGGCTGCTGCCTACATACTGACTCATCTCTAGCTACTTTAATCATGGAAAAATGTATGTAATCAATTTATCACAAGCAACTTTATATAATGTTTACATACCCTACATTCCTCATCTCATATGTATATACTGTACTCTATACCATCTACTGCATCTTGCCATCTTGATGTTATGTATCACTAGCCACTTTAAACATTGCCAATTCATATAATGTTTTCATACCCTACATTACTCATCTCATATGTACAGTATATACTGTACTCTATACCATCTACTGCATCTTGCCTATGCCGTTCGGGCATCACTCATTCATATATTTTTCTGTACATATTTGTATTCATTCCTTTACACTTGTTAGGTTATATTACTTGTTAGATATTACTGCATGGTCGGAACTAGAAGCACAAGCATTTTGCTACACTCGCATTAACCTCTGCTAATGTATGTGACAAATACATTTGATTTGTTTTGGATGTCCCTCTTACCATTTCATTCGCTCTTCCGACTGTCCATCTCTTGGCTGAACCCTACATCACAGCCTCTGACAAAGCACGTGCTTTAGGAAATATGCACATTTTCTCTAACACTAAACATACAGATATGTATTTTACAGTTTTAATGAAGGTGAAATCTTACAGTAACCATTTCATAACTGTATTATTCTATATTTAGAAAACACAAGTCATTTCAAGGAAATACATAATATAAAATATATATTTTGGATATATTTTTACATATTTTTACTTTGTACTTGTGCTTGTGTCCTCAAAAGTGACTTCACCTCAGCAAACTATTTTTTTTACCAGAAAGATGAGATTTTAACCTTTCTTGGAGTATGCAGAATTACTAGTTATTGTTTATGGTCCTTTCATGATAAATAATTACTTTTGGGGATTTCTTAGGTTACGTTTTAGATTACATTTAGTTAGATTTAACTGGTTTTAAAGTTTGTATGTGAAAACTATTTCAAAGATGCATACTTTCAGTTTTTCCGAACTCACTTGGGAGGCTAGTGCTGCTGGTGCGGGCACATGCCCAGATCAAGTACACTGTTGCAGTTGACGAAGCCTCCGTCGGCTAACGTAGCCTCGCAGGCCAATCGCAGAATGAGACAACAGAACTGAAGCAGATCATAGAATCTGGCCAGGTTGATATCAAGATTTTAATTTGGGAACATCAGATAGTTTGACGTGTCATAATCGTAAAAGACTGAATCCGACGTACAGTGTGGGAAGGCCTTAACTGCTGTAGCCTACATCATGCATCACCTAAGGTACATAGTCATCACGGGAGGTGGATACAGTACACACTAACTGGCTTGACTGGGCTAAACAGTATCAGTGGAGTACAGTGTACAGAAAATGTACTGGATAGATCACTCAACTACAGATCATCAACGTAAGCAGGGCCAAAAATAAAACATCATTTGCCATTCTGTTGGATTAACAGGAAACAATAATAATGATTATTATATTTACGTTGAACCTTTTGTTTAAAGGAGGATTATTTGAACATGTACAGTATGTTGACCTATTTTTGATCAAATAAAAAGTGTTTTCGAAGCGACAAAATGTATATCATTACTGAATGAAAAACATTGACAATGAACGTCATGGCGCCACTCAAAATAAAACAAAACACTTTCTCTATACAATCACGAGAGAAAAAAACACACCATTGGAACTACCTACAGTAAATTCTTCTTCTTTGCCATCTCGCTTGGCCTCATTTATCCTTGTGCCCCTTTCTTCCAGCCTAGCCCCCAGCCTTTATGCATTCTCCATGAGTGGCATCCATCCGGATTGATCCAGGGGTCCATGTAGCCTAATTGGAACCAGGCCTTGCCAATTACCCTCTGGTTGCTCCCCAGTCCCCAGGCCATACGGATAGGAGGGGCCCGGTCATGGATATGTATGTATGTGTAACGGATGTGAAACGGCTAGTTTAGTTAGCGGTGCGCGCTAAATAGCATTTCAATCGGTGACGTCACTTGCTCTGAGACCTTGAAGTAGTAGTTCCCCTTGCTCTGCAAGGGCCGTGGCTTTTGTGGAGCGATGGGTAACGATGCTTCGTGGGTGACTGTTGTTGATGTGTGCAGAGGTTCCCTGGTTTGCGCCCGGGTATGGGCGAGGGGACGGTCTAAAGTTATACTGTTACATATGTATGTATGTATGTATGTATGTATGTATGTATGTATGATGACACGAAGACCTGTGATTTCCCTGGGTGCCTGTTCTTAGCCTGCTTCGCATTGGGAGGAATTGTCTCTCCAAGGGTGGGCTTGTTTAACACAGACATCAAAGACATACGTTGTTTTGACCGACAGAGATGTTCATGTTCTGAGTCTCAGACATCTGACTGACAGACAGACTGTGAGAGCTAAGCACTCAACTTAAGCACACAATTTAGGCTAGCTGAGAATCAGAGAATCGGAGTATCTTCCCAATGATGAAAATCTGTAGTTTTTTTGACCGTATGCTAAATGACTAAGTTCATTTTATTTGACGTATTAATAAAACATAGGCCTATAGAATTGCCTCGGCCATTTGAGTGAAATGATACAGATGGAGGATCTTAATTTGAGCAAGTTTGCTATAGCAGGTGTTACGACCGTTGTTGGAATGAGACCAAGGTGCAGCGTGGTGGGGGTACAGTTTCCTTTAATGTTATAAATGTAGCCAACAAAAATGACCGTGAAGCTGACTAGGGCTATACAGGCCACTAACACAGACAACTACCCACAACATACAAAAGGAAAAAGGCTGCCTAAGTATGATTCCCAATCAGAGACAACGATAGACAGCTGTCCCTGATTTGAGAACCATACCCGGCCAAAACATAGAAATACAAAACATAGTATGCCCACCCCACATCACACCCAGGGCGTGACAGCAGGAAACTAATCCTGCAGTAACAGGAATATGAATTATGTGGATTATAAACAATGGACATTTTTGTAGTTGTTGATAAATCTTTCGTAAAGGCTAAAATACATTACACAATTTGTGCACGGCCTACGTGCTCGAACGATTGGAGAACCTGTGTGACATATAACAATTCAGTCAGGCCAAATTGTAGTGAACTAGTAATCGGTATAGTACATACGGAGTGGGACCTCCGCGGCAGTACGATCATTGATGAAAGAATATACAGATTAATTTGACACCTGAAGCGGACATGGTGGCTTAGCAGGAATATCAGCGTATCGTGAACCAAAAGGTTGTGAGGACATGTTGAATAATTACTGTGTGAATGAACATGCACAATGTCATCACGTGTGTCAAATGTTCCTGCAACGTTCCCATGAAACGTGTCTAGAACATTAATGTCTTAGGTTCTGGGGACATGGCAACCGTGTTCGGTGTATATTTGGTGGGACGTTGATGGAATATTCTCATACCCCACAGAAAACTGGACGCATCGATATTCTCATTAACCTGTCTAGAACATTAATATCGTAAATTCTGAGAGCATGGCAACCATGAAGGCGAGGTCAGTACAGGTGCATCAAACTGGGGACCGAGAGACTGAAAAACAGATTCTATCTCAACTACATCAGACTGTTAAACAGCCATCACTAACATTGAGTGGCTGCTGCCAACATACATGACTCAACTCTAGCCACTTTAATAATAAAACATTGGATGTAATAAATGTATCACTAGCCACTTTAAACAATGCCACTTTATATAATGTTTACATACCCTACATTACTCATCTCATATGTATATACTGTACTCTATACCATCTACTGCATCTTGCATATGCCGTTCGGCCATCGCTCATCCATATATTTTTATGTACATATTTGTATTCATTCCTTTACACTTGTGTGTATAAGGTAGTTGTTGTGAAATTGTTAGATAACTTGTTAGATATTACTGCATGGTCGGAACTAGAAGCACAAGCATTTCGCTACCCTCTCATTAAGTGTGCTCTCTCTAATTCTCTCTTTCTTTCTCTCTCTCGGAGGACCTGAGCCCTAGGACCATGCCTCAGGACTACCTGACATGATGACTCCTTGCTGTCCCCAGTCCACCTGGCCGTGCTGCTGCTCCAGTTTCAACTGTTCTGCCTTATTATTATTGGACCATGCTGGTCATTTATGAACATTTGAACATCTTGGCCATGTTCTGTTATAATCTCCACCCGGCACAGCCAGAAGAGGACTGGCCACCCCACATAGCCTGGTTCCTCTCTAGGTTTCTTCCTAGGTTTTGGCCTTTCTAGGGAGTTTTTCCTAGCCACCGTGCTTCTATACCTGCATTGCTTGCTGTTTGGGGTTTTAGGCTGGGTTTCTGTACAGCACTTTGAGATATCAGCTGATGTACGAAAGGCTATATAAATACATTTTATTTTATTTGTTACCTACCCTCACCACCTGGGGGCGGCCCGTCAGGAAGACCCAGTAGCACAGGGCGGGGTCGAGACCCAGGGTCTCAAGCTTAATGACACTATTGTGTTAAATGCTGAGCTGTAATCGATGAACAGCATTCTTACATAGATATTCCTCTTGTCCAGATGGGTTAGGGCAGTGTGCAGTGTGATGGCGATTGCGTCGTTTGTGGACCTATTGGGGAGGTAAGCAAATTGGAGTGGGTCTAGGGTCTCAGGCAGGGTGGAAGTGATATGGTCCTTGACTCGTCTCTCAAAGCACTTCATGATGACGAAAGTGAGTGCTACAGGACGGTAGTCATTTTGCTCAGTTACCTTAGCTTTCTTGGGAACAGGAACAATGGTGGCCCTCTTGAAGCATGTGGGAACAGCAGACTTGGAAAAGGATTGATTAAATATGTCTGTAAACACAACAGCCAGCTGGTCTGCGCATGCCCTGAGGACGCGGCCGGGGATGCAGTCTGGGCCTGCAGCCTTGCGAGGGTTAACACGTTTAAATGTTTTAGTCACGTTGGCTACATTGAAGG
Organism: Oncorhynchus nerka; assembly: GCF_034236695.1. NCBI lineage: Eukaryota > Metazoa > Chordata > Actinopteri > Salmoniformes > Salmonidae > Oncorhynchus > Oncorhynchus nerka. The sequence continues at coordinate 59,220,126 of NC_088404.1, read as the reverse complement.
AGAGTCCGCAGGTTTGGTAGCGGGCCGTGTCAGTGACACAGTATTGTCTTCAAAGCGAGCAAAAAGGTTGTTTAGTCTGTCTAGGAGCAAGACATCGTGGTCCGCGACGGGGCTGTTTTTTCTTTTGTAGTTCGTGATTGACTGTAGACCCTGCCACATACCTCTCTTGTCTGAGCAGTTGAATTGCGACTGCACTTTGTCTCTATACTGAAGCATAGCTTGTTTGATTGCCTTGCGGAGGGAACTACACTGTTTGTATTCGGTCATGTTTCCGGTCACCTTATAAAACCAGTGGTTTGCGCTTTCAGTTTTGTGTGAATACTGCTATCAATTCACGGTTTCTGTTTGGGGAATGTTTTAATAGACACTGTTGGTACAACATCACCGATGCACTTGCTAATAAACTCGCTCACCGATTTAGCATATTCGTCAATGTTGTTGTTCGCTGCAATGCGGAACATATCACAGTCCAAGTGATCAAAGCAATCTTGAAGCGTGGAATCCGATTGGTCGGTGCAGCGTTGAACAGACCTGAGCACGGGTGCTCCCTGTTTGAATTTCTGTCTATAGGCTGGGAGCAACCAAATTGAGTCGTGGTCAGCTTTTCCAAAGGGAGGGTGGGGGAGGGCCTTATATGCATTGCGGAAGTTAGTATAACAATGGTCTAAGGTTTTGCCAGCCCTGATAGCACAATCAAAATGCTGATAGAATTTGGGAGCCTTGCTTTCAGATTAGCCTTGTTAAAATCCCCAGCTACAATGAATGCAGCCTCAGGATATGTGGTTTCCAGTTTACATAGAGTCGAATGAAGTTCTTTCAGGGCCGTCAGTGTGTCTGCTTGGGGGGGAATATACACGACTGTGATTATGATCGAAGATAATTCTCTTGGTAGATAATGTGGTCGGCATTTGATTGTGAAGAATTCTAAGTCAGGTGAACAAAAGGACTTGAGTTCCTGTATGTTGTTATGATCACACCACGTCTCGTTAATCATAAGGCATATACCCCCGCCCTTCTTCTTAACAGAGAGATGCTTGTTTCTGTCGGCGCGATGCATCAAGAAACCAGGTGGCTGTACCAACTCAGATAGCGTGTCTCGAGTGAGCCATGTTTCCGTGAAACAAAGGACGTTACAGTCTCTGATGTCTCTCTGGAATGCTACCCTTGCTCGGATTTCGTCTACCTTGTTGTCAAGAGACTGGACATTGGCGAGTAGTATGCTTAGGAGCGGTGTGCGATGTGCCTGTATATGGAGCCTAACTCGAAGACCGCTCTGTCTGCCCCTTCTACGGCTCCGTTGTTTTGGGTCGCCGGCTGGGATCTGATCCATTTTCCTGGATGGTAGGCCAAACAGAGGATCCGCTTCGGGAAAGTCGTATTCCTGGTCGTAATGTTGGTGAGTTGACGTTGAGCTTATAACGAATAGTTCCTCCCGACTGTATGTAATACAACCTAAGATTTTCTGGGGTAACATTGTAAGGAATAACACATAAAAAAAACAAAATACTGCATAGTTTCCTAGGAACGTGAAGCGAGGCGGCCATCTCTGTCGGCACCGGAAGAGCTTCAAGTGGTGTCAGATTTCACATCCTACGTCACACAGGTGGACAATATATACTCCTGTGTCCGTGAGAACCAGGGCTACCAGGAAATTGATCTACGTTGTCCACAGATCGATTTTTAAGCGAACATGACGGTCGCAACTGGTACCGGGACCACGCAGATCCCCTAAACAGGGGACTTTACCTCATGAGAGGATGTTCAAACTCAGAATCAAATAAGCTTCTCAAAAATAACATGGTCGCTGTGGTAGAACGTATATTTTGATTGGCAAATGTTGTGCATTTATCAAAATCCCATCAGGTAGCCTGATTTCAGATGTGTCATGTAAACAAGATTAGTAGGGAATTCATTATTTTTGCAAAGCATGTAAATGTTCATATCAAACTATTATATAAATCTGACTATTTACAGTAATCGTATTATTGTGTGCATATTTGGTCAGTCACCAGGATCAGCCACACTACACGATAAAGGCAAAACAATTCTGACACCTTACCAGAACTTTGTTGGAGCCTAAGGTCCCATGTAGTGGTACTTAATAGTCAGACCTAGACCCTTTTCACACTGAATCAAGACGTCCAACAATCGTTTACCACCTAAGAATTTGACCACAAGGTGGACATTTTGTCTGGGACGGCAACATTGTGGCATAAGATGGTTAAAATGGTAGTCTGGGCGGGCCTTTAGACATGACACAACCTGTGGTGCTTATAAAGGCATGTCTTTCCCAGCTGCGGGCTGCAGCTACAATGAACCAACAGAGGCTCTCATCCAGAACATCAAACAGTGGTTGTGAGGGAGAACCAGGGTAGAGGTAACTTGGGTTGGTAATAAGGATGGTTTCTCTCTGTGGGTCTTCTCTGTCTTCGTACGTCAGTGTATATTCATATGAACTCTGTTTGATTAAAGGACTAAGATGTACAGACACATGCAAATACACCAATATGAGTACATGTACAAAGGCACACACAGATACATGCGCACAAAGACACATAAACACACACATCAAATCAAATGTTTTTTTTCACATGCGCCGAATACAACAGGTATCGTGAAATGCTTACTTACGAGCCCCTAACCAACAATGCATTTTAAGAAAAATACCTAAAAACAATAAATAATAATAATTAAAAAGCAGCAGTAAAATAACAATAGCGAGGCTATATACAGGGTATTATGGTACAGAGTCAATGTGGAGGCTATATACAGGGGGTACCGGTACAGAGTCAATGTGGAGGCTATATACAGGGTATTATGGTACAGAGTCAATGTGTACAGAGTCAATAAGTTGGGTGAATTTTGGCCCATGTTCTGACAGAGCTGGTGTGACTTAGTTAGGTTTGTAGGCCTCCTTGCTTGAAAAATTCTCTTCTGTCCACATATATCCTACGGGATTGAGGTCAGGGCTTTGTGATGGCCACTCCAATACCTTAACTTTGTTGTCCTTAAGCCATTTTGCCACAACTTTGGAAGTATGCTTGGGGTCATTTGCGACCAAGCTTTCCTCATGAAGCCATCTATTTTGTGAAGTGCACCAGTCCCTCCTACAGCAAAGTACCCGCACAACATGATGCTGCCACCCCCATGCTTCACGGTTGGGATGGTGATCTCCGGGTTACAAGCCTCCCCCCTTTTCCTCCAAACATAACGATGGTCATTATGGCCAAACATTTTGTTTCTTCAGACCAGAGGACATTTCTCCAAAACGTATGATCGTTGCCTTCTTCCTTGCTGAGCGGCCTTTCAGGTTATGTCGATATAGGAATTGATTTACTGTGGATACATTGTACCTGTTTCCTCCAGCATCTTCACAAGGTCCTTTGCTGTTGTCCTGGGATTGATTTGCTCTTTTCGCACACCAAAGTACGTGCATCTCCAGAAGACAGAATGCGTCTCCTTTCTGAGCGGTATGACGGCTGTGTGGTCCCATGGTGTTTATACTTGCGTACTATTGTTTGTACAGATGAACGTGGTACCTTCAGGCATTTGGAAATTGCTCCCAAGGATGAACCAGACTTGCGGAGGTTTACAATTTTTTTTCTGAGGTATTGGCTGATTTCTTTTGATTTTCCCATGATGTCAAGCAAAGAGGCACTGCGTTTGAAGGTAGGCCTTGAAATACATCCACAGGTACACCTCCACCTCCAAATTATGTCAATTAGCCTTTCAGAAGCTTCTAAAGCCATGACATAATTTTCTGGAATTTTCCAAGCTGTTTAAAGGCACAGTCAACTTAGTGTATGTAAACTTCTGACCCACTGGAATTGTGATACTGTGAATTGTAAGTGAAATAATCTGTCTGTAAACAATTGTTGGAAAAATGACTTGTGTCATGCAGAAAGTAGATGTCCTAACCGACTTGCCAAAACTATAGTTTGTTAACAAGACATTTGTGGAGTGGTTGAAAAGCAGGTTTTAATGACTCCAACCTAAGTGTATGTAAACTTCTGACTTCAACTGTATATTGTACACACACATTGTCTGACACATTTTTTTTAATGACTCCACATAGTAAAGTTGTATTGTTTCAGGTACCATTAACAGACTTAAGGGAATGTGGTTTTCTGAATAAGATCAGTGCTTCTGCATGGTGGTCGTACAGTGAATTTGACTACCAGACATCTCAAGGTAGAACAGGACCGAACAGGTCAAAGATGACCTCTCCCAGTGGGTCCACATATCCATCTTCTCTTTACTCATCATCAGAACAATCTACAACTGTATCCCCAATGCCAACACAGGCCCTGCCTATTGAAGAATAAAACTCATCAGAGACTCCTAACAGTACCTCCATTCACTCTCAGGACCTCCCAGAGCCGACTACGTTCCGTCAGTCAATGACTCTAACCCTGCGCTAAGACAACAGCTAATCAAAATACAACAAAGTGTCAAACCCCAATGAAGAGACAGACCTTAAAGACAGAGTGAGGCATGAACAGATCATCACAAGTTGTACGCACAACTTGATTCCAGATTTGCTAAGATTACACAAAGCTATCCCGTGATTGTCTTCGACAGTGCTGGGCCCAGTGATGTTAGCCACGCGTGAGAGCACACACGAGTGGTGTTTATTTTTCTGTCAGAAGGTGCAGAGTTACACCTGAGCCATTATCTTACCTCAGCCAGTCAACCAGAACAAAACTCTGCTTTGATAAAATGATCGCTGTCGTAATGAAGTATCTGGGGTTGAAATGTCTTCTACTGTAGATGTATGTGTGTCATGAGTCATAAGAAGTACAGTTCTTGGAAAGTTATAGTGAGGTTGTCATTGGCAGGTTCTGTCTGTAGCAATAGATTGAATAGGTCAAATGAAATGTTTCTTTATAGTGATATACACTGGGTGTACAAAACATTAAGAACACCTTCCTAATATTTTTGTACCCCCACCCCCTCCCACCCTCAGAACAACCTCAATATTCCTGGCACCTACTACCCCGTTCAAAGGCACTTAAATTTTTTGTCTTGCCCATTCACCCTCTGAATGGCACACAGAATCCATGTCTCAATTGTCTCAAGGATTCAAAATCCTTCTTTAACCTGTCTCCTCCTCTGCATCTACACTGATTGAAGTGGATTTAACTTGTGAGGAGCATGTTCATAATGTTTTGTATACTCAGTGTATACTGTGCTAAGACAGGTAAAGATATGATAATGGATGTGAGCCCATAGGAAGGATAGCCCTAACAGCCTTCTTTTACTCAGTCAACATTTATGCCCATCTATATTCTGAAGTCTACCTCAAGCGAAAAAATGAGCTACCTGACATTTGTCATCGCCTTTTCAATTCATCAATGTTTTTACTGCTACAATGTCTTTGGAAAGTAAACAAAATTATGTCATCCAGGGAATGTATTCCAAATCCACTTTTCAATAGAAACAACATCCTACTCGTGTTTCAAGTATCACTGGAACGATTGTGCAGATGTCATTACAAGTGACTAATATCTTTTCTTTGACAGCCATCAACCCAGTGAATTCCCATTGAGGCTGGTGAATGTGAATACAGCATCTAACGAATGAGAGAGGCGGGGCTGAGGGTAATGGGCATCCTTCTTCTGTTACTTTGTTCTGTTACAGTTGCGTGTTGGCATTGGTTTACTTCTCACTACGCTGTTTCTTATGGGTGGGTTCCCTCCCTTCTCTGTGTGTGTGTGTGTGTGTGTGTGTGTGTGTGTGTGTGTGTATGTGTGTACTGTATCCATCCCAGCAGGCCTGTGTAGGCTGTTATCACGTGAGAGTGCACCTAGTGGTTGGGCGTGGTCGCTGTTGCTATAGGGAAACTCCGTCAGGTTGGTTTTGGCTGGCCGCTTATGGGTGGCCTTTTATTGAGGTAAACAAAGCTATAATCTACCCCGGGTCTGCACATCATTAATCTTCATCATTTAATTGTATACCGCGGCATTGTAATGACAAACACAGTATGTTTAAGGCCCTGCGAAGCCCAAGGTGTGTCTGTGTTGCTCGCCTCAGTTTCAACGCTGCATCAGACAGTTGGTTGGGACATCTGCGGAGCGCGGCATCATCACAGTAATGAACACTACTGTCTGCCAGCAACGCTGCCACTCTAGCATGGAGCAGCTCAAATACTCTCCAGTTGGTCCCGTTTACATTTGCTTATATCTGGTAAAACATAAGCAGTCAGACCAACCGAAACGTAAACGTACCAATTGTATGTTTAGTAAGCTCTTCGTCGACATAGACGCACAGTACCATTAGGATCTGGCTATGGGTCAAGTCTATTGACAGTATGGTTGGTTCTCCCATGGTGGCGCACTGACTCTCCGCAAGAGAGAGAAGGAGTATAATCCTCAAATCTTCGATGGGCAATCTGAATTTGCCCTGGTGTGTGTCTGCGGGGAGGGAGTAACGACATATGGTAGCTTCATTGAGACGGGGCAGCAGAAAGTCCATTAGGTTGCCTTATGCGAACACACCACAGGCGGCCGGTGGCACCTTAATTGGGGAGGACAGGCGCATAGTAATGGCTTTTGGGGAGGACAGGCGCATAGTAATGGCTATTGGGGAGGACAGGCGCATAGTAATGGCTATTGGGGAGGACAGGCGCATAGTAATGGCTATTGGGGAGGACAGGCGCATAGTAATGGCTATTGGGGAGGACAGGCGCATAGTAATGGCTATTGGGGAGGACAGGCGCATAGTAATGGCTATTGGGGAGGACAGGCGCATAGTAATGGCTATTGGGGAGGACAGGCGCATAGTAATGGCTATTGGGGAGGACAGGCGCATAGTAATGGCTGGATTGGAATAAATGGAACGGTATTCAACAGATCAAACACACGGTTTCCATGTGTTTAGATGCCATTCCATTTACTCCATTCCAGCTATTACAATGAGCCGTCCTCCACTCAGCAGCCTCCTGTGGTACACACACATACTGTATACACACACACACAGGCATGGAGGCACGCACACACACGTGCACACATACAGCACTCTCTGGTCCCGTGGGACCATGTGTGTGGTGAGGGAAATAGAAGGTGAATGTATGAGTAGTAGTATGAGCTGTTGGTATGAAGGAGTGAGGTAAGGATATGGCTGGTCGGGGGTTCCAGGGAAGGCAGATGAGCAGAGAAATCAGCTCTGGGGTTATCGTCTTTGTCCAAAGATGGAGAATGTGGCTGCCAAAATATGAAAGGTGTGTGTGTGTTTGTGAGTGAAACAAGACTAAAGATACCAGATGTCAAGCAGTACAGAGAGAAAGAACACTTTATTAGTTATGATTAAGCAGCAAGCTTGACATTCATGGATCAGCACAGTTTGACATTAAGCTGGCTTTACTAGATCCAACATCCTCCCTGAGGCACACAGCAAAATCAATGGTGTACATTTAACTCTGAAAGTGTTACATTTACACTATTTTCAGTGAACACGAGACCCACTGTACTGGTGTTAAAATAACACTTTTGAAAGTGTAAAAAATATTTTACCTTGTTGCAGGGTTCCCCATTCAACTCTTACAGTGTTCAAATGAACTTGATTGTGGTGTTTGCGTATCTCTACTGTAGAGGGATTGTCACGACTTCTACCGAAGTCGAAGCCTCTCCTTGTTCGGGCGGTCGACGTCACCGGTCTTCTAGCCATCATTGATCCATTTTCATTTTCCATTGGTTTTGTCTTGTCTTCCTACACACCTGGTTTCAATCCCATACATTACCTGTTGTGTATTTAACCCTCTGTTTCCCCTCATGTCTTTGTCAGAGATTGTTTATTGCTCAGTTTTGTGTTGTTTGTATTGGTGCACGATCGGGTCCTCGTACCCATTTTGTTTTATTATTATTCATAGTTTTGGAGTTATGTTTTTATTTACAATCATTAAACAACTCCATTTCATTAAGTTTGATTCTCCTGCTCCTGACATCCCTGCCACCTACACACACAACTCTGACAGGAATATGCAACACCTACAGTGTAAATTATAATCCATGATTTAGAGTAAACTGGACTCACTTTGCTTAGTGCTGACGCTGTTTTCTCAGTGTAAGACATTAACACCTTTAGTGTTACAGTAAATCGTTTGGGGGTGGAATTTTAACACTGTATAATGCAAATGTTCTATGGTGCCTTTTTTCAAGTGAATTGTACAGTTACCACCTGTGACTGTATTTGTTAGTGACAGAGACGTGGTTACCAAATCATTTCATTTTAAAGGCCTGTGGCTTTCACCAAGTGAGTACCTATTCTGACTCCCATGTAGAACAGTCAGTCATTCTGATTCCCATGTAGAACAGTCATTCTGATTCCCATGTAGAACAGTCAGTTATTCTGACTCCCATGTAGAACAGTCATTCATTCTGATACCCATGTAGAACAGTCATTCTGATTCCCATGTAGAACAGTCATTCTGATTCCCATGTAGAACAGTCATTCTGATTCCCATGTAGAACAGTCAGTCATTCTGATTCCCATGTAGAACAGTCGGGCATTCTGATTCCCATGTAGAACAGTCATTCTGATTCCCATGTAGAACAGTCAGTCATTCTGATTTCAATGTAGAACAGTCATTCTGAATCCCATGTAGAACAGTCAGTCTGATTCCCATGTAGAACAGTCAGTCATTCTGATTCCCATGTAGAACAGTCAGTCAATCTGATTCCCATGTAGAACAGTCAGTCATTCTGATTCTCGTGTAGAACAGTGAGTCATTCTGATTCCCATGTAGAACAGTCAGTCATTCTGATTCCCATGTAGAACAGTCGGGCATTCTGATTCCCATGTAGAACAGTCATTCTGATTCCCATGTAGAACAGTCATTCTGATTCCCATGTAGAAAAGTCAGTCATTCTGATTCCAATGTAGAACAGTCATTCTGATTCCCATGTAGAACAGTCAGTCATTCTAATTCCCATGTAGAACAGTCAGTCAATCTGATTCCCATGTAGAACAGTCAGTCATTCTGATTCCCATGTAGAACAGTCAGTCATTATGATTCCCATGTAGAACAGTCGGGCATTCTGATTCCCATGTAGAACAGTCATTCTGATTCCCAATTAGAACAGTCATTCTGATTCCCATGTAGAATAGTCATTCTGATTCCCTTGTAGAACAGTCATTCTGATTCCCATGTAGAACAGTCATTCTGATTCCCATGTAGAACAGTGATTCTGATTCGTTCTAACACTCCTCAAACAACATAAACGCAGTAGAAGAAAACACAAATATTTGTGCTAGCCTTCTTTGTGGGTCTGGCCATAAGACTTCATCCACAGCACATGCGATGCTGTCTTGAGCTAGGCGGCGTGGGAAGTAGTGCCTGGAGTGCCGTATCCAGGCCTGGCATGACCCCTGATCGTTGTCTCCTCAAGCCTCCTCCATTGCCTGTAGAAGGGGTTGGTGGAGCTGGCGATCAGACACCTTCCAACACCATGCAGAGAAGAATTCTTCAATAGGATTCAAGAACGGAGAGTATGGGGGGAGATTGCGATGAAAAGTGTGATGAAAAATGGGTGACCAATTGCGGACCACAGCAGCCAGGTGGAAACTAACATGGTCCCAGATGATAACGTACCTGGGCTGCTCTGGCCCCTGGTGATCAGGGATTAGTCTGTTGTGGAGGGTGTCCAGAAATGTGATAATGTGTGCAGTGTTGTATGGGCCAAGGATTGCATGATGGTGAAGGACACCGTTTTGACTAATAGCCGGACACCTTGTTATGTTGCCACCACGTTGTCCCAAGACGTTGATGATGGCACGGTGTCCGATGATATTTCTGCCACTGCCCCTTGTTTTTGCAAGATTGAAACCTGCCACGACCAGATATATTAGGTAATGATGCACTGCATCTGCTTCTAGCTCCATGACTCTCTGAAAGAGACAAGACAAAACAATGTAGCGCAGTACGAAAAGACAGCGATCAGTCAACATGATGTAGCACCATACACTGCCAGATCCAGTACCAATGATAGGATAGTATAGCTTACCTGCACATATTCATATCTCAGTTGTTTTACACGGTCTGAGTTTCTTTCCAAAGGGACTCTGTATAGCAGAGACCTGGATTCAGGTCTGGGGAATGGGCGGGCCAGTCCATAGCATCAATGCCTTCCTCTTGTAGGAACTGCTGACACACTCCAGCCACATGAGGTCTAGCATTGTCTTGCAGTAGGAGGAACCCAGGGCCAACCGCACCAGTATATGGTCTCACAAGGGGTCTGAGGATCTCATCTCGGTACCTAATGGCAGTCAGGCTACCTCTGGCGAGCACATGGAGGGCTATGCGGCCCCCCAAAGAAATGCCACCCCACACCATGACTGACCCACCGCCAAACTGGTCATGCTGGAGGATGTTGCAGGCAGCAGAACGTTCTCCACGGCGTCTCCAGACTCTGTCACGTCTGTCACGTGCTCAGTGTGAACCTGCTTTCATCTGTGGAGAGCACAGGGCGCTAGTGGCGAATTTGCCAATCTTGGTGTTCTCTGGCAAATGCCAAACGTCCTGCACGGTGTTGGGCTGTAAGCACAACCCACACCTGTGGACGTCGGGCCCTCATACCACCCTCATGGAGTCTGTTTCTGACCGTTTGAGCAGACACATGCACATTTGTGGCCTGCTGGAGGTCATTTTGCAGGGCTCTGGCAGTGCAGGGCTCTGGCAGTCCTTGCACAAAGGCGGAGGTAGTGGTCCTGCTGCTGGGTTATTGCCCTCCTACGGCCTCCTCCACATCTCCTGATGTACTGGTCTGTCTCCTGGTAGCGCCTCCATGCTCTGGACACTACGCTGACAGACACAGCAAACCTTCTTGCCACAGCTCGCATTGATGTGACATCCTGGATGAGCTGCACTACCTGAGCCACTTGTGTGGGTTGTAGACTCCGTCTCATGCTACCACTAGAGTGAAAGCACCGCCAGCATTCAAAAGTGACCAAAACATCAGCCAGGAATCATAGGAACTGAGAAGTGGTCTGTGGTTATCACCTGCAGAACCACTCCTTTATTGGGGGGTCTTGCTAATTGCCTATAATTTCCACCTGTTGTCTAGTCCAGTTGCACAACAGCATGTGAAATTTATTGTCAATCAGTGTTGCTTCCTAAGCGGACAGTTTGATTTCAAAGAAGTACGATTGACTTGGAGTTACATTGTGTTGTTTAATTAAGTGTTCCCTTTATTTTTTTGAGCGGTGTATATAATGTATTGTCATAAACAGTTACATTTTAATGCTAACATTTGCCTACACTAGGAACTCGCTTGGTGAACTCCACGTGACTGACAATGAACGAATTCTACAAACATGTCTCTGTCACTAACAAATACAGTCCAACTTAAAAGGCAAGGAACACTGGGAAATTATATTGGAGGTGTGGCTTATTGGGAGCGTGGTTTGCAAGTATATATTTTTTGGTCACCTGTGAAAGTGTTGTACCAGTTTAAGTGGTCTATGGTTATGTTAATTAATGTTGGAGCATGTTTGTTGCAAGTTCTTCATATCCACATGCTTACACAAAAACAACAATGCAGTCTCAAGAAAAATTGTGTTAAAGAAAGTATTTTCTAAAATAAGCTGAAGTAAAAAAAAATATATACATATATATATACTGTATATGTGAAAAAAAACTAATAATTAAGGAGCAACAATAACGTAACAGTAGCGAGGCTAAATACAGGGGGTACCAGTACAGAGTCAATGTGGAGGTTATATACAGGGGGTACCGGTACAGAGTCAATGTGGAGGTTATATACAGGGGGTACCGGTACAGAGTCAATGTGGAGACTATATATAGGGGGTACCAGTACAGAGTCAATGTGGAGGTTATATACAGGGGGTACCGGTACATAATCAATGTGGAGGTTATATACAGGGGGTACCAGTACAGAGTCAATGTGGAGGTTATATACAGGGGGTACCGGTACAGAGTCAATGTGGAGGTTATATACAGGGGGTACCAGTACAGAGTCAATGTGGAGGTTATATACAGGGGGTACCGGTACAGAGTCAATGTGGAGACTATATATAGGGGGTACCAGTACAGAGTCAATGTGGAGGTTATATACAGGGGGTACCGGTACATAATCAATGTGGAGGTTATATACAGGGGGTACCAGTACAGAGTCAATGTGGAGGTTATATACAGGGGGTACCGGTGCAGAGTCAATGTGGAGACTATATATAGGGGGTACCGGTACAGAGTCAATGTGGAGGCTATATACAGGGGGTACCGGTACAGAGTCAATGTGGAGGCTATAAACAGGGGGTACCGGTACAGAGTCAATGTGCAGGGGCACAGGTTAGTCGAGGTAACTGAGGTAATACGTACATGTAGGTAGAGGTACAGTGACTATGCATAGATAAAAAAACATAGAGTAGCAGCAGAGATAAAATGGGGGTGGGTGGGGCAATACAAATAGTCTGGGTAGCAATTTGATTAGCTGTTCATGAGTCTTACGGCTTGGGAGTAGAAGTTGTTAAGAAGCATTTTGGACCTATACTTGGCACTCCGGTATCGATTACCATGCAGTAGCAGTGAGAACGGTCTATGACTAGGGTGGCTGGAGTCTTTGGCAATTTTTTGGGCCTTCTTCTGACATCACCTGGTATAGAGGTCCTGGATGGCAGGAAGCTTGGCCCCAGTATTGTACTGGGCCGTACGCACTACCCACTGTAGTGCCTTGCGGTTGGAGGCAGAGCTGTTGCCATACCAGGCAGTGATGCTGTAGAATTTTTTGAGGATCTGAGAACCCATGCCATATCTTTTCAGTTTCCTGAGCGGGAATAGGTGTTGTCGTGCCCTCTTTGCGACTGTCTTGGTGTGTTTGGACCATGATAGTTTGTTGTTGATGTGGATACCAAGGAACATAAAGCTTTCAACATGCTCCACTACAGCCCCGTCGATGAGAATGGGGGCATGCTTGGTCCTCCTTTTCCTGTAGTCCACAATCATCTTCATTGTCTTGATCACGTTGAGGAAGAGGTTGTTACCTGTCACCACCCTCTCAGGTCTCTGACTTCCTCCCTATAGGCTGTCTCATTGTTGTTGGTGATCAGGCCTACCAAACTTAATGATGGTGTTGGAGTGGTGCTTTGCCATGCAGTCATGGGTGAACAGGGAGTACAGGAGGGGACTGAGCACGTACCCTGAGGGGCCCCTGTGTTGAGGATCAGCCTGGCAGATGTGTTGTTACCTATCCTTACCACCCGGGGGCGGCCCGTCAAATAGTCCAGGGTCCAGTTGCAGAGGGAGGTGCTTAGTCCCAGGGTCCTTAGCTTAGTGATGAGATTTAAGGGCACTATGGTGTTGAACACTGAGCTGTAGTCAATGAACAGCATTCTCACATAGGTGTTCCTTTTGTCCAGGTGGGAAAGGGCAGTGTGGAGTGCAATAGAGATGGCATCATCTGTGGATCTGTTGGGGCGGTATGCAAATTGGAGTGGGTCTAGAGTTTCTGGGATAATGGTGTTGATGTGAGCCGTGACCAACCTTTCAAAGCACTTCATGGCTACAGACGTGAATGCTACGGGTCAGTAGTCATTTAGAAGGTTACCTTGATGTTCTTGAGCACAGGGACTATGGTGGTCTGCTTGAAACAAGTTGGTATTACAGACTCGGTCAGCGACAGGTTTAAAATGTCAGTGAACGGACACTTGCCAGTTGGTCTGTGCATGCTCGGAGTACACGTTCTGGTAATCTCTCTGGCCCTGCGGCCTTGTGAATGTTGACATGTTTAAAGGTCTTACTCACATTGGCTACGGAGAGCGTGATCACACAGTCATCTGGAACAGCTGATGCTCTCATGCATGCTTCAGTGTTGCTTGCCTCAAAGCAGGCAAAGAAGTAATTTAGCTCGTCTGGTAGGCTTGTGTCACTGGGCAGCTCGGGCTGTGTCACTGGGCAGCTCGGGGCTGTGTCCCTTTCTAGTCCGTAATAGTTTGCAAGTCCTGCCACATTTGATAAGCTTCGGAGCTTGTGTAGTCCGGGTTGTAGTCCGGGTTAGAGTCCCCCTCCTTTAAAGCGGCAGCTCTACCCTTTAGCTCCGTCCGCATGTTGCATGTAATCCATGGCTTCTGGTTGAGGTATGTACGTACGGTCACTGTGTGGACTACGTCATCGATGCACCTATTGATAAAGCCAGTGTGTTGTACTCCTCAGACAGCAGTAACACACAGTGTGTGTCCCTAATGGCACCCTACACCTTATATAGTGTACTGTGGGCCCTGGACAAAAGTAGTGCACTGTAAAGGGAATAGGATTTCATTCTGGACACAAATACAATAACACACAGGACAGAACAGGGCTGCTCATTAGGCCCTGGCAGTACAGAGAAGGGAAAGAAATACATCCCCAGGTAGCTTGTAAATTCACTGGAATGTAGCGAAGGCCAATGAGAGAAGAGGAGACGGAGACAGAGCGGCAGGGGCCGGCAGTGAGCAATAACGATGCTAATGCGGCCAATTACAAGTAGGCCAACCGCCCCTCTCTTTCCCTACACTATGTCAAAGACAACATTTATCCAGCCATAAAAGAGACATGATCTTAGGAGTCAAGGCAAAGCAAGGCTTTTCCATACAAGGCAACTGCTTGTCATTCATTGATCCCACATTACACCGAAACAGCATTGCAAAATTCACATGTAATATAACCGTAGTAGTATTTTCCTAGAAAAGCTTACAAAATGTTACTACGGTTACGTTGCATGTGAATCTTGTGAAGCAATGCTTTTACCTTTTCATCTATTCCGGTGTAATGTGTGATCAAATGACAAGGAATAGGTGGATACACACACACACACACACACACACACACACACACACACACACACACACACACACACACACACACACACACACACACACAGTGCGCCATGGGTCAGTGGGAGATATGCTGTAGTAAAGCCTGGGGTACTAATGCGTCCAGCTCCTCCACCATTTCTAGTGTCAGGATGCCCATGTGTGTGAGGACACACTGACACAGATCCAGACATCTGGATTACACCCAGAGGTTGTAAATAGTGGGAAGGAGACTATCACCCAAACAATAAAATCATTATGCTCCTTCAGCTACTCACTGTAGAGTGAACTACATTTTCTGGCTGCAATGCATTTCTGTGCCCGCATGTGCGATCCTAAACGAGTGTGGGTCTTTCTATTTTTGTCAATTTGAAATTATCATTATTTTACTACCACAAAATATTGAATGTCTGTATGCATATAACACTAAATAATGAGTACATTAATGAATTATTCAGATTAAATATATATATATACAGTGCCTTGCGAAAGTATTCGGCCCCCTTGAACTTTGTGACCTTTTGCCACATTTCAGGCTTCAAACATAAAGATATAAAACTGTATTTTTTTGTGAAGAATCAACAACAAGTGGGACACAATCATGAAGTGGAACGACATTTATTGGATATTTCAAACTTTTTTAACAAATCAAAAACTGAAAAATTGGGCGTGCAAAATTATTCAGCCCCCTTTAAGTTAATACTTTGTAGCGCCACCTTTTGCTGCGATTACAGCTGTCAGTCACTTGGGGTATGTCTCTATCAGTTTTGCACATCGAGAGACTGACATTTTTTCCCATTCCTCCTTGCAAAACAGCCCGAGCTCAGTGAGGTTGGATGGAGAGCATTTGTGAACAGCAGTTTTCAGTTCTTTCAACAGATTCTCGATTGGATTCAGGTCTGGACTTTGACTTGGCCATTCTAACACCTGGATATGTTTATTTTTGAACCATTCCATTGTAGATTTTGCTTTATGTTTTGGATCATTGTCTTGTTGGAAGACAAATCTCCGTCCCAGTCTCAGGTCTTTTGCAGACTCCATCAGGTTTACTTCCAGAATGGTCCTGTAATTGGCTCCATCCATCTTCCCATCAATTTGAACCATCTTCCCTGTCCCTGCTGAAGAAAAGCAGGCCCAAACCATGATGCTGCCACCACCATGTTTGACAGTGGGGATGGTGTGTTCAGGGTGATGAGCTGTGTTGCTTTTACGCCAAACATAACGTTTTGCATTGTTGCCAAAAAGTTCAATTTTGGTTTCATCTGACCAGAGCACCTTCTTCCACATGTTTGGTGTGTCTCCCAGGTGGCTTGTGGCAAACTTTAAACAACACTTTTTATGCATATCTTTAAGAAATGGCTTTCTTCTTGCCACTCTTCCATAAAGGCCAGATTTGTGCAATATACGACTGATTGTTGTCCTATGGACAGAGTCTCCCACTTCAGGTGTAGATCTCTGCAGTTCATCCAGAGTGATCATGGGCCTCTTGGCTGCATCTCTGATCAGTCTTCTCCTTGTATGAGCTGAAAGTTTAGAGGGACGGCCAGGTCTTGGTAGATTTGCAGTGGTCTGATACTCCTTCCATTTCAATATTATCGCTTGCACAGTGCTCCTTGGGATGTTTAAAGCTTGGGAAATCTTTTTGTATCCAAATCCAGCTTTAAACTTCTTCACAACAGTATCTCGGACCTGCCTGGTGTGTTCCTTGTTCTTCATGATGCTCTCTGCGCTTTTAACGGACCTCTGAGACTATCACAGTGCAGGTGCATTTATACGGAGACTTGATTACACACAGGTGGATTGTATTTATCATCATTAGTCATTTAGGTCAACATTGGATCATTCAGAGATCCTCACTGAACTTCTGGAGAGAGTTTGCTGCACTGAAAGTAAAGGGGCTGAATAATTTTGCACGCCCAATTTTTCAGTTTTTGATTTGTTAAAAAAGTTTGAAATATCCAATAAATGTCGTTCCACTTCATGATTGTGTCCCACTTGTTGTTGATTCTTCACAAAAAAATACAGTTTTATATCTTTATGTTTGAAGCCTGAAATGTGGCAAAAGGTCGCAAAGTTCAAGGGGGCCGAATACTTTCGCAAGGCACTGTATATATATAAACAGCTACATTTGTCATAGCAGAATTATTTAGAGGTTTGGTTGGAGGCATGGAAAAATAATACAATTCCATAGTTCTAATAATTATATTCCTTCTACTTCTATGGTGGGGAGCCAATGTCTTACAATAAATGGGTTTCTGACACTGCAGTGTTTTTGTGGGCAAAGGTCTCATTATGTGAACATTAAACCAAATCCGGAATAATTAATGAGAAATTCACCATAATCCAGAGGTATTTTCCACACAGATACAGCTTTTTATTCTGCAACACATGACTCCTGTCCAAAATACAGCTTTGTAAACACTTGCAGTCTGGACCTAATTGATCCCACACCTAATTTATCAATTAGTCCATCAAATTTGAGTGTTTGTTCAATTGGTTTTTGGTGTGAAGAGACTTGGCACCTCTTTTCCCTCCTCAGGTGTGAAAATCACATTCCTGCTACCAGGTGACCATATGTTAGTACAGAAGTATAAAAGTGTCAATGAGGGTGGACCCTTAGGAAGCTGAAACTACATTAAAGGGGCAATCTGGGATTGATACAGTACATCCATTTTTTTACATTTAAATTAATAATATATAGCCATTGATTCTTGAAGAACTAATAAATGCCTGACTACTACTATATAATGCTTTTGAATATCTGATAGGACTGAAGTCTGTTGAAGCTGTTTTTTTGGATCAGGGTCCATTTCTTTTGACCAATCAGGTCAGCTCTGAAAAATATCTGATTTGAAAAGATCTGATGTCACTGGTCAAAGGACCAATCGGTGGAAAAAAAGATCAGAATTGGGCTATCTGTCTAAACGCGATCAGGAGTGCGGATCTAGGATCAGCTTGGTCTTTTAGGTCATAATGAATAAGATTGTATGGACAGATCCTAGATCAGCACCCTGAAACTCTTCTATCTTAATTAATAAGACTAATCTGGATGAAGAAATGTTTGATCATTTAAAAAATAATATATCTACCTATATTACTGTGATGAAAAGTAGTTATTATAGCCTGTCCACTTAGGACATACAGTATATGATGTTGTTTACTTTCTATGTACTCGCTCTGCCTCTGCAGAGAAGGGATTCACTACACTACAGCACAACCCATCCAGAGAGGAGCAAGGATATGCAACACTGTATCTCGCCGATGCATCTACTCTAACACCCAATTATGTCAGCATCCACAAGACAATGGTCCCCAAAATCACACACACAGCCGTCACATTGTGAGGAAATTTCTCTGAGATGTTGCTGTTGTCGTCCAGGGTCTCTGAGGAGGCTTTTGCCCTATTCTTCGCTATTCTCATTAGCAGGGGCACTTAGCAGCTATGTTATCTGTCTGAGACAATGCTACATCAGTGGATTACCCTTAATTGGCTGCATTAGCTGTTAGGCCCCTGGCTTTCTGTGAGGCCTATTTGCAGCTGTAATCCTAACCCACCATTGTGTTGGACTGCAGCGCTGCAAGGCCTGGCCACCCCACATCTGCTCTCCTGCTGTAGTAGGGCTAGAGGTGGAGGCTGGGAGGCTGCGGAGCCACTCTAATAGGGACTTTACTACTCCTGGCATAGAGTAGACTGTAGCAGTGTTCGAGCCTTTTACTCAAAGCACTTCTTGAGTAGGTACTGTAGATTATGTTTTCTAGATCTCAACATTGCCATTAACTTGGACTTGGTTTTGCTCGAAGAGTGGTTGCTATAATGCCAGATCTTATTAACAGAGAATGGTTATTGTAAATTTGATCATGATTTAAAAAGTCTCAATTGTCTCACAAATATTTTCCATATATCATTGAATTGGGGTTGATTTAATTGTAATTCAACAAAGAAACGCATTTAAATACAGTTCATGTATCATTGAATTGGGGTTGATTGAATTATAATTCAACAAAGAAACACTTTTCAATTCAGTTCATGTATCATTGAATTGGGGTTGATTTAATTGTAATTCAACAAAGAAACACATTTAAATTCAGTTCATGGATTGAAAAAAACAGAGACATCATTCCCTTAGGGGGCACAGGGACACGTGCCCCTCAGATTTGTCCTTTTTTAAAATAATAATAATAGTAATAATATATTTTTTTCTGTAATACCAATAGCCATCTTGCAATTTAATGAAGTTGGCTTAAGATAGCTCAGATATGTTCCCAATCTCCCAACCTCGAAACTAGCTAACAAGAAGCCATTTCAGGCTATCAATCAAGTTGGAGTAATTTAGCTGGCAAGATTGGTAGACTTTAGAAAAGCAAGCAATAATTAAATGTACTGAATTAGATTCATTCCTTTAAATCTTTTACCCAGATTTTGTCAGAGAAGCATATTTAGTTTATTTAAATTCAGAACCAACAGTCAGGAGTATACAAACAGCTCAAGAGGTATGCTTAGATATGCAGATAAATCAACATATTTTTACATAGAATTAAGCATAATGATTATGGCTCTAGATCACCCCCCAGCCATCCTCATGTAGCCTACCTTGTTCCCCCTCAGATTTTGGGAGTGCATGACTCCCCTACTCATAACAAAATATACACTTACCTCCCGGGAAAATATATTTCAATTAATTAGCCTCAAGGTCTAGGATTTGATGCATTTGCAATTGTGAGTCAGTCATTTCAATCAATTTCATTTCAAAACATGTTCCTCTCTGAATTGATAGGCTTAGCCTATAATGCTTGTGAGTGCAATATGCGTGTGAGCTTTTAAGAATAAAAAATAATTACACTTGGAGAAAATAATTACATTGGCATGATTATTTTGTGTCTCATGGATTGATGCTTTTCTCTTTTATGTGTAATGAATGTTGTGAAAACTGATTACCTCCTGTTCCCCATTTCAGATTTAGAATGTATATTATGTCAGGCCTAAGGTAGACCTTTAGCCTACCTATACTGATTTCATGTGTTTTACATGGTACAACCCTAACAGGAAAAGAAAGCACAATTATTACAGCGAGAATCATTAGTGTAAGGAATGCCAGTTACAAACATGAACATATTCATACATCGAGGCCTATTGAACACATAAAAATAAAATAAATTAAAAGTTAGAGGGGAAATCTCAAAAGACCCAGGTATAGGCTACTCAAGAATTAGTCCGAAAGATGCTATGGATACAGCATGTCTTGTGTTCAGATTGGGATATTGTCCAAGCCTTCACTCTTCATTGACAAAACACAAGTTATTTCCCTGTTTTTCCCATGACAAAGCCGTCTCCTTTTCAATCTTTAATGTGTTTCGTTCTTTCCTTTGTGCCATTTTAGTATAGCCCTATCGGAATGCACCAAGGTCAATTCTCAGTCTCCCGCTTCAGTGTACTTAAGCACCAGCCAACCTCATTTAGCCAAACCTGTTTTTGATTGAGCCGAAAAGGTCTGCTTTGGAGTTTGCTTTAAAGCATTTCTGTCTCCACTTTGGTGGCCAAAAGCTAACAATAAACCCATGCTCCGACATCCCTTGAAATAACATTGATTTTTCTATCAAGCTTCAAAACGCAATTTTTTTTCCTTCAAGGAGCTTAATTCTTTTCATGTCGGTAATGACTTTGTATACAGTGTAATAACCTACACGGTGTGGATCAATCCTGCTACTTTACTGTGGGATTGGGGAGACAGCCTACAACGTCTTGAAATTGACTGAATATGTATTACAAATTCTCAGGAGTTTCTTAGATCCTTTAATTATAATGGCTTATTATGCATTGTTCGATTATCATCGCACACCATGCGACCAATTCCGTTAAGGTCAGCGATGGAGTGGAATTTATTTTTCCCCAGGACAACAAAGAATGTCCATGATCAGAGATCAGAGCTGTCCAGATCTGAAGAGAAAGTCCCCGGTAGCAGACTTTACCTTTACATGTTTGGATCCCTCTCATAATGGCATAAATGGGCCTTCTGAAGTGTAATTCATCACACCACAAGTGCTCTTCATATTGGGTATCATTCATAACACGACCCCTGTGCACATGAGGCACCGTGATTGAGCCACGACTTGGGTGCAGTGTGAGGGAACAGACAGATAACTTCTCTTTCATGTCATTATCAGCTCCCATGGTCGACCTCAGCTGTTTCTTCTCGGATTACGCACATGATCTGCAAATATAATTTTCTCTATGAAATCAGCTGGGTAAATACACACTCTCTTTTGACTTTCCTCAGCCTCCCTCCCACCGAACCATGAGTGGCTTTTCTAAATATGCACTTTTCAAACTGCTTCACGGTGTCCTCACTTCAGGCACTTCGGAATTCACTTCCACACAAAATATTTTTTTCTAGTGCCTTTCTTGTGGCTGGGGTACTACTTTCTCAGAGCTGCCAGCTGTTGCGTGATAATGGTAAGACCATAAATCCCTGTGTAGATTTGACCTTTGTCCTCTCTATTTTTAAACTCGACTGTATGTTATTGGGTTTAATCTGGTGGGTTCTGGCGGATTAGGTGTATGTTTGGGCTAAAGTGACTGGGGGAGCCCTGAATATTGTGTTTGGCAATGAGGCACCAGCCACAGTTGCCGCCAAGTCCTCTTGATCTCACAGATACTGTAGCTGCTACCGAAATCATTACATTGTATTCGGTATTGAAAGTTGGTTATTTAGTTTGGTGAATTTATTGTGAAACATAAACAACAATATTAGAACGACATCTCTTGTTGACAGCTATGTAGAAAAGTACAAATAAACCAAACTTTTTATTCAAATGATAAAACATCAGCTATGCCTTCTGATGAATATCTAAAATAAATATTCCATGAATGATGCATTTCTATCAAGGGAAACTTCACATGCATTCGGTTTGAAATACTTGATCCAGTCAGTGTATTAGAACTGCAAACTGTCTCTTGGATTATTTGTATTTTTACCTTTATTTAACTAGGCAAGTAAGTTAAGAACAAATTCTTACTTTCAATTACGGCCTAGGAACAATGGGTTAACTGCCTGTTCAGGGGCAGAACGACAGATTTGTACCTTGTCAGCTCGGGGATTTGAACTTGCAACCTTTCAGTTACTAGTCCAACGCTCTAACCACTAGGCTACCCTGACTAAGTAGGTCAAGAATATAGAAGATCTTGAAGTGACCGAAGTCCTCAGATTAGTTTGTAGTTTGTATCAAACATTGCAAACTACTGCCACCTGTAGGTCTCAGCCTTAAATTGAGAGACCAGACAGAGGGGAGTATGGAATTGTTTGTCACAGTGAAGTTAGTTACCAATGCGAACATATTTTAAATCAATTTTGATATTAAAAGCAACGGGGTAGTTTTATGTGAAAGATGTTGAAAAAAAAAAGAGGGAAATGTAAGACATTTGGAACCTCTCACTTTTTTCACACACGCACACGCACACACACACGGTCTCAAGAACTGAGGCCAGGTATGTGATTTACACCCGGGAGATCAAAGAGAATGCCTTTGGAAGAGAGGCACTGCAAACCGGCATGATTTATGAAGTGACCCGATGGATGCTGACCCATCGCCCTTCATAATAATCATGAGAATAATTAAATGCGCTGGCCCTCACCTTTTCTTACATAAGTATTCAGACCCTTTGCTATGAGACTCGAAATTGAGCTCAGGTGCATCCTGTTTCCATTACGCATCCTTGAGATGTTTCTACAGCTTGATTGGAGTCCACCTGTGGTAAATTCAATTGATTGAACATGATTTGGAAAGGCACACACCTGTCTATATAAGGTCCCACAGTTGACAGTGCATGTCAGGACAAAAACCAAACCATGAGGTTGAAGGAATTGTCTGTACAATTCCAAGACAGGATTGTCACCTAAAGACTCTCAGACCATGAGAAACAAGATTCTCTGGTCTGATGAAACCAAGATTGAACTCTTTGGCCTGAATGCCAAGCCTCTCGTCTGGAGGAAAACTGGCATCATCCCTACGGTGAAGCATGGTGGTGGTAGCATCATGCTGTGGTTATGTTTTTCAGGGACTGAGAGAGAAGTCAGAAAACAAATTGATGTGAAAATAGCTGTGCAACAACACTCCCCATCCAACCTGACAGAGCTTGAGGGGATCTGCAGAATGGGAGAAATTCCCAAAATGCAGGTGTGCCACACCCAAGAAGACTCGAGCCTGTAATCTCTGCCAAAGATGCTTCAACAAAGTACTGAGTAAAGGGTCTGATTACTTATGTAAATGTGTTGTTTAAGTGTTTTATTTTAAGAAATGTGCAATCATTTCTAAAAAGCTGTTTTTGTTTCTTCATTATGGGGTATTGTGTGTAGATTGATGAGGAAAAAAATATATTTAATCAGTTTTACAATAAGGCTGTAACGTAACAAAATGTGGAATAAATGAAGGGGTCTGAATACTTTCAGAATGCAGTGTATAAAAATATCCACTCCTTTCCCACGTGATGCACACAGTGGCAAAGGAAGGGATGGGAAATAAACACACAGTACTTAGCCTTAGTTTGTCTTTATGTGACAGCCAGGCAGCATATAGATAGATGTTCCAAGCCTATTCCCATTCCCCTCCAGTGTCCCAGATCCTCTCTCTCTGGCACCCTATTCCCTATTTAGTGCACTATTTTTGACAATAGACCTGGCTGCGTTCCCTTTTTAGTGCACTACTTTTGACCAGAGCCCTAGGGAATAGAGTTCCATTTGGGACGCAGCCCCAGCTCTCCTCACAGACCCACACGACGCTCCGTAACTAGCCTCTCCGAGCGTTTACATGTCTTTTACTGCCCAGGGATGACAGACAGCCAGCAGAAACAGGACAAGTGGTGCTAGCCTGCCTGCCCAGTCCGTGTGTGTCTGGACAGCCTCAGCCAACACATCAAAGTGCAGCATCCCCTTTTTACAAGCCATATTAGGCCCACATCAAAGCCTGCCTGCACTTCAAACCATCATTTACACAGACACATCTCTCTTACAGAGCGGCTCTGATGAAATACTGAAACACTGAAACACTGAAACATGGGATCGGCCAGCAAAGACACCAGAGGCACCGTAGACACCAGACTCTCTGGAAAAACATATGACAAATCTGGTCAAAATGAGTTTGGGAGATTGTTGAGTGCCTTTTTGCTTGGTTTTTGTTCACTTGAACGTTTTCCAATACAGTAAGAGAAGAGGAGTGTTGACTGATGGATATTAGTGACGGCCTTTTGTTCATTACTCATGTATTGCATGCTGTTGGCATCAGTGTGTTTATACAGAGGGAAAAAGCTCCTTTTTAAGTTCATCTTTTTTCTTCCTCTTCTCTGCCTTCAGATAATCTGCTGGTGAAATGTACTTCAAAGCACCACACAGAGCCCTGCTTAGCTGGGGTTGTTGCTGCAGCCTGTTTCGTGGTTGAAATACTGAAACACACATCTTCGTCTTCGCATGATGTGTCAATAAAGAGAAGGACGTTCTCAAAGTATACTACAGCCCTCCATATATCAAGACTTTTGAACGGTATCCATGGCAGCCACCAAATAAATATAGAAGTCATTTACGCACAGTCCTACAGTGCCGACAAAGCACAACAGCAACACATATTTTTGACAATAATGGTGTCGCTTCATAATCCGTTTCTCCAATCCGTTATATGCTGTTTCCTGATATTACGTTTCCAGATAGATCTCTACATGCTGACACAGACTGCGACGTGTTTCTGAAATGTCCAGCCCAGCCTGATTTCTTTTGTTTATTGATCACAAAGGCTTGTATAAAGATGGTTATGGGGGGAAATTGAAAGGATTAGATGTTTTTTTTTGATCCAACTTGTTTTTCTATTGAACGACATTTTCTAGGGAAGTTGACTTTGGACAGTTGGTCCTCCCGTCCTGACACAACAGTCCCGTAATACATCACTCCTGCTGCTGTCACACAGACAGGCATTTGGCACGTCGCTGACCAGCTGCACAGGCTCGTTCACGCAGGTCACATAGGGGTTGCATCCCAAAATGGGACTATAAAGGGAATAGGGAGCTATTTGGGATTCACACAATGAAAACCAGGCTAAACAAACCCTATGGGCGAGAGACACCCCGAGTATTGTGATTTGGCTCTATAGGCAAACATTTTCTCAGGTCAAGACGTGTAAACTCCATGGCATTTTAAACTCAAATACTTATATTAAAGTCAATGAAAAGTCCTTATTAATTCAAATGGTTATGTGGTACTGACTCAAAACTAAATGAGAAGTCAGCACAACTAAAAAAAAATTAACCAGCATGCTCTACTGAAGGATGATTTTATTCAAATTGTTTTTAATATCTGTGTTTTTTCATGTACATTAGGTGATTGATCAATCTTACACTACAAAAATATACATTTTTCTCAACTAATCCAATAATTTAGTTAGATTTTTTTGCATCTGTTACTGAAATGGTTGTTCCAGTTGTAATGGCTTAGGTAGTCTCCTCACACTGTTTCTAACCCTGGCAGTCATTATGAATGGAGGTTGAAATGGCTTGAGTAGTCAGCACTCACACTGTTTCCAGCATGCTCATTATGAATGGAGATTTTATGGCTTAAATAGTCTTTCACATCTGTTTTTTTCATGTACATTAGGTGAGTCATTATACATTTTCTCAACTAATGGTTGAAATGGCTTTAGTCTAGACTTTTTGACCCTGTTTACTGAAATGGAGGTTGAAATGGCTTAGGTAGTCTCCTCACACTGTTTCTAACCCTGGCAGTCATTATGAATGGAGGTTGAAATGGCTTAGGTAGTCTCCTCACACTGTTTCTGACCCTGGCAGTCATTATGAATGGAGGTTGAAATGGCTTAGGTAGTTTCCTCACACTGTTTCTAACCCTGGCAGTCATTATGAATGGAGGTTGAAATGGCTTAGGTAGTCTCCTCACACTGTTTCTGACCCTGGCAGTCATTATGAATGGAGGTTGAAATGGCTTAGGTAGTTTCCTCACACTGTTTCTAACCCTAGCAGTCATTATGAATGGAGGTTGAAATGGCTTAGGTAGTCTCCTCACACTGTTTCTCATCCTGGCAGTCATTATGAATGGAGGTTGAAATGGCTTAGGTAGTCTCCTCACACTGTTTCTGACCCTGGCAGTCATTATGAATGGAGGTTGAAATGGCTTAGGTAGTTTCCTCACACTGTTTCTAACCCTAGCAGTCATTATGAATGGAGGTTGAAATGGCTTAGGTAGTCTCCTCACACTGTTTCTGACCCTGGCAGTCATTATGAATGGAGGTTGAAATGGCTTAGGTAGTCTCCTCACACTGTTTCTGATTTTACATTTCCCAGGTTTTCCAGAAATCCCAGTTGGAAGATTCCTTGAAATCCTTCAACCAGGATTTGTTTTTAATCTGTGAATTTGGGGAAAGTTAATGGTATTTTGCAGGCCTGATGTGGTCTATAAACCATGAGTTTCAGGCAACTATATTAGTGTAAAGCTAGGCCTCAAAATAAGGCCTTATAAGATATGTAATGTATTGTTACAAAGAGTTGAATTATATAATGATAACATTTGCCTACAAACTCACTTGGTGAAAGCCACAGGAGTGAAAGTGCACGAATTCAACAATGATTTCTCTGTCAATAACAAGTACAGTCATGGGTGTTAACTCTACAATTCACTCAAAAGGCAAGGCACACTGGGAAATGATATTGGAGGCGTGGTTTAGTTATGGCCTTACTCAAAATGTTCAAGCTGACACAACTCAAATCTGCACCCCCTACAGTGACTTTATCGGTTTAAGTAATGACTACACGATCACGTCAAGTAACTGTACTCAGATATATTAAGTGTAGCGGCTTTCATCAAAAGTTTTGAGTTATGGGGGATTACAGTGTACTCGGCTGGGGTGCTGACAGTTCTGTTGAGTCTTGAACTGACCCATTTAGCGTTCTGTGTGGCATTCTCACAGTGAGTAATGGGTGGAACGCTAGCAGTAGTGTGTGGGACCCTTCCTGTTTGAGTGTAATTGGGTGGGAAGGCCAGCTCATCTTCTTAACATTAACAGAGTCTCTCTGCAACCTCTACCCTCCCTATGCTAACCTTATTTCTGTCGCGTTTACACATACTGTAGCTATGGGTGTTTTTCTGCTAAGATGACTAAGTATTCAAAGGAAGGAACTCCCCATTCATCAAACGGGTACGTTGTTGTCTTTGCTCACGGGATTGAAACGCTGCGGTTGTTTTAGCACTGTTTGTGCTTGCCTCCCAGCGCTCATACCATCCCTGCCCTGCATGATCTCTTACAGTAAGACCTATAGGTCACTGAAGGGAATCCCTATCGGATTAAACAAAGTCCTTTAACGGAGTGGAGGAGCAATAGCGAGAGTACACTGTAAACCCCAGTGGTAGAAAAAGTATTCAATTGCCATACTTGATGACTCAAGTAAGAGTGTAAGTCACCCAGTAAAACACTACTTGAGTAAAAGTCTAAAGGTATTTGGTGTTAAATATACTTAAGTATCAAAAGTAAATGGAATTTATAAAATATACTTAAGTATCAAAAGTAACAGTATAAATCATTTAAAATTCCATATATTAAACAAACCAGACGGCATAATTTTATTTTCTGTATTTATTGGCAGATAGCCAGGGGAACACTCCAACACTCAGACATCATTTACAAATGAAGCGTTTGTGTTTAGTGAATCGGCCAGATCAGAGGCAGTAGGGATGACCAGGGATGTTCTCTTGATAAGTGTGTGAATTGGACCATTTTCCTGTCAAAATTGATCAAGTCATTTTGGGTGTCAGGGAAAATGTATGGAGTAAAAAAGTACATTATTTTCATTAGGAATGTAGTGAAGTTAAAGTAAAAGTTGGAAAGAATATAAATAGTAAAGTACAGATACCCCAAAAAACGAATTAAGTAGTATTTCAAAGTATTTTTACTGAAGTACTTTACACCACTGGTGCTGTCATTACTCAAAACATTTGAGGAAACTTGTTCCACTAAATATATCTGTGTACAGTTACTTTTAAAAAATGGTTGTTGAATTCTTCCATTTTTAGTCTGGTGCCCGTCATCTAGTGAGTTCCTAGGCATATATTATTATTACAATTAAAGTCTTTGACAATACATTGCATATTTCATAAGGCCTTATTTTGAGGCATAGCTTTACCCTAATACAGTGGCCTGAATCATATGGTTTACAGGCAACATCAGGCCTGCAAGTAGTGTTACAAATTCCAGTTAACTTTTCCAAAATCCCCATAATTTTCAAATAATCCTGGTTGAAGGATTTCCAGGAATCTTCCAACCAGGATTTATGGAAAATGTGAAATTTACCTGAATTTTGCAACCCTACCTGCAAGTCACATTATCCTAGCTTGCAAAGTGATGTGTAATTCCTATTGGAATCCAGCCAGAGTTAGGATATCCAAAAGTTGAAATGTGTATTCACCTTCAACTTGCATTCAAAATAACTGCCAGAGGCTAAGGCTAGAAGGAGAGGGGGAATCGGAAACCTGCACAGCTAACTCGGCTGAATCGCAATCATCTTATTGTATATTTTCATGACATTCAATCGAGTTTTCCTCCGAAACTCCTGGTTTCACTATTAAATACTTAACACTGTAACATCATTTGGGATATTATCAACAGTAACTTTTTACTGCATTATACTGTAAATGATGGTGCATTGTGGGAAAATGTTGTGGGTACGGAAAGAATTGCTGTATATATTATATTTATATTTTGAGCACCAACAAACTTTTGACTGTTAATGGGTGCATTGTTTCTGGCTCATTAACATATTGTGAGGCGTGAGAATGCTGTGCCGATTTAACTCCTATGTGGTTATAGTGCACCATTAATGTATTAAAATGTATAGTTATATATTACATATAGTCTTAGAGGTCCTGAACAGTCATTTTGAGTCCCATGTCAAATATTATTTTGAGTGACTAAAATAACACCCATAATAGTTTTGGGGGGGATAGAAATGCAAAGTTTTTAAAAGTTTTTAAAAGTTTTAAAAGACAGGCTGAGTGGGTGGGGAGCTTATATTCATGAGCTCGCCTTGACTGACATCTCTTTGAAACGCCTATGTCAAGAAACATGGATGCAGAGTTGCAGGAAAATCATCTCAAGCAAATTTGGTG
Organism: Oncorhynchus nerka; assembly: GCF_034236695.1. Taxonomy (NCBI): domain Eukaryota; kingdom Metazoa; phylum Chordata; class Actinopteri; order Salmoniformes; family Salmonidae; genus Oncorhynchus; species Oncorhynchus nerka. The sequence continues at coordinate 59,191,177 of NC_088404.1, read as the reverse complement.
ACACACAAGGCAACTCAAACAACATTGAGTGTGTTAAACTGTGTTTAACAATGGTGCCTTGGCTACATACTGAACGTAAATCATCCCTGTTCATTGGGAGCCCAGATGAGATAATAGCCTTTAAGGAAGTTGACAGCATATTGTAACCCCATGTTAACAAGTGGATCTCTTCTGCTGTTATCCCCAGAGACAACGGCTGCATCCCAAATGGCATCCTAGTCCTTATAGAGCATAAGGCCCCTTTGGCCCCTGGTCAAAAGAAGTGCACTAAATTAGGGAAGAATAGGATGCCATCTCGAACGCAACCAATGACAGCCAGTCTGTCAGGAGGCCCCCAGGGACGCGTTTCCCTCCTCCTCCTCCGACGCGTCACTGCTTTTTACCACCTCGGGAGCTGAACATAATCACGCTGCTTTGACAGCCTCTCCTGTCCAGACTGACTGACTGACTGACTTTCACCAGCTCACAGTATTGAGCATCATCAGCTCAAATGGAGAGAGAAAGAGAGGTAGCGGGAGAGCAGTGTCTGTCACTGTCTGAGAGATGATATGGGAGGCATGACACTTCATTATAGAGAGCTTCGGGTATATGTAGGCGTACGGTTTGCATTCATAACTAGCATATCTCTCAGGCATGTCTGACATCATATTAGAAAATGAAGTGTGTTTTGGAGAAGCTTGATGCTGGTGAGAATCCCACCAATAAGTCTGATTGTTCGAAGGTTGATGTAGAGTGTGGCTGTTTAATTAGGAATTAGAGCTACAGGTTTACAGTCAAAACCATCGTCATCTCAGGCCTCTCTGTCTCTTTAAATTACTCCTGTTTGAAAGTAACTAACTACTAGCTCCTTGCTGGTGAAAAGACATACCTGCAAATTCCTATTTTATTATCTGCTGTGTGCTTGTTGTTAGAGAATGTAGGGGTTGCTATGGTGTCAGAGACAGACAAACAGATTGAATGTCATTACTGTCCAAACAGAGAGAGCAGCTTCAAAGCAACGCCGTGATGACACAAAATGGCAGCTAGGAGGAGGAGTGGCATGGAAAATGCCACAACAGAAACCTGCCGCTGCACACCTGGTCATTCATTTCAATCAATACATCATTTCCAGATGAATGATTCCAACTTTGACAATGGGGAAAGAATTGACCAATTACCTATCACCATACGTAGCACCTGTGACCCTCATAAACATTCTCACTTTATCTGAGATTCAAGCAAGCAATCGGTAATGATCACCTTAACTGCCCCCTCAATCGATGGCTTACGTGTTTGTAATGAGAGCTGACTGCGGGTGACTGCAGTAACTTGGGTCTGGGTCATTTGTCCTGTCACACTGCCAGGCGGCTGATCATTCACCAGAGTCAACAGGCCACTGCGTGCATTTGTGTGTGTTCCCTTACAAAAAAATTGCAGTGTAACTGCAGTACATTGGTAATTCCACGTCAAACTGTGGAAGGGCCATGGACAAAGCCCTCCGCCTCCACAAACCAGATAAAGGTTCTCTCGCCCCTTCAATAAACCTTTGTGCCTCAAATCTCAGTGCACACAGACGAGGCAACATTGAAGGATAAGCTCGCTCACCCTCCACCTCTCTTGACTCTTTCCTCTCCCCTCCCTTTTCTTGCGCTCTGCAGCTGAAAGCGAGGCTCGTCTCCCCTCAGTCACCATGTGTTGTTAATAAAAACTTAATACACACTCAGATGAAAACATCTGCAGATAGATTCCTCACATTCCTTCCTCCATCGTGTGATTGCTACAGTGTAATCAAACGGTGAAGTTACCACAATATGTCTCTAGAGCCGTGCACTTCCTTCCCTTTCTCTGGCCCTGCTTTCTCGGTTTCTTTGGGACCGGTCGGTTCGGTGAAGGGGTGAAACAAATCTTATAAATACTATCATTGAAGGGAATCTACCTTAACAAGGTAACTCTATCTGCTGTATCAGCAGTCCAATGCAGACCAGCTGCGCCAACTAATCCATTAATTTACAGGGATTTGGGGCGGCCATGTCAGATTTAATTGAGCGTTAATTACAAATAGTGCAATTTCCAACAAGATGGGCCGGTGTGTGATTACGGCCTGATTCAGCCTCAGATCCAGACTCTGAAGACCCTTTCTGTGTGATCTCTGGTTACAACCGAAGCCGGCACACATGCGTCCGTTTCTACCTTATTATTGTTGTTCGCCGTGGAGCAAAGAGCCCTTCTGACTGACGCACATGCCAGACGCCCGAGCTACATTTCAAAGTGCTATTCCATCCATTCAGGACAGGATGAGGGGGAAAAATTGATCTGATCAAACTGAGATGTCAGGTCACTGTTGACACTTTTTCAGTTCTGCCCACAACTTTTCTATAGGATTGAGGTTAGGGCTTTGTGATGGCCACTCCATTACCTTGACTTTGTTGTCCTTAAGCCATTCTGCCACAACTTTGGAGGTAAGTGTTGTAGTCATTGTCCATTTGGAAGACCCATTTGCGACCAAGCTTAATTTCCTGGCTGATGTCTTGAGATGTTGCTTCAATATATCCACATAATTTTCCATTCTCATGATCTATTTTGTGAAGTGCACCAGTCCCTCCTTGCAAGCCTCCCACTTTTTCCTCCAAACATAACGATGGTCATTATGGCCAAACAGTTCTATTTTTGTTTCATCAGACCAGAGGACATTTCTCAAAAACGTACGATCTTTGTCCCCAAGTGCAGTTGCAAACTGTAGTCTGGCTTTTTGATGGCGGTTTTGGAGCAGTGGCAAATTCCTTGTTGAGCGGCCTTTCAGGTTATGTTGATATAGGACTCGTTTTTACTGTGGATGTAGATATTGTTGTACCTGTTTCCTCCAGCATCTTCACAAGGTCTTTTGCTGTTGTTCTGGGATTGATTTGCGCTTTTCACACCAAAGTACATTCATATCTAGGACACAGAACGCATCTCCTTCCTGAGCGGTATGACAGCTGCGTGGTCCCATGGTGTTTATACCTGCGTACTGTTGTTTGTACAGATGAACATGGTACCTTCAGGCTTTTGGAAATTGCTCCCAGGGATGAACCTGACTTGTGGAGGCCTACAATCTTTTTTCTGAGGTCTTGGCTGATTTCTTTTGATTTTCCCATGATGTAAAGCAAAGAGGCACTGAGTTTGAAGGTATGCCTTGACATACATCCACAGGTACACCTCCAATTGACTCAAACGATGTCAATTAGCCTATCAGAAGCTTCTAAACCCATGACATAATTTTCTGGAATTTTCCAAACTGTTTAAAGGCACAGTCAACTCAGTGTATGTAAACTTCTGACCCACTGGAATTGTGATACAGTGAATTATAAGTGAAATAAACCATTTTTGGCTAAATTACTTGTGTCATGCACACAGATGTCCAAACCGACTTGCCAAAACTATAGTTTGTTAACAAGAAATGTGTGGAGTGGTTGAAAAACGAGTTTTAATGACTCCAACCTATGTGAATGTAAACTTCTGACTTCAACTGTAGGTAGGTAGGTGTGTGTGTGTGTGTGTGTGTGTGTGTGTGTGTGTGTGTGTGTGTGTGTGTGTGTGTGTGTGTGTGTGTGTGTGTGTGTGTGTGTGTGTGTGTGTCCCTAGTGAGTGCTCAGCGAAGTGAGGTAGACAGAGGAAGTGCTGTGTGTACGCAGGGTCAACCTCAGAGGACCCACTTCCTCCTCACTAAGATTTATGACCTCATACAGTAGTGGCAGTTAGGAGAGAAGGGAGGAGGAGAAGGAAGAGGAGAGGAAAAAGGGAGGAAAGAGGGATGAAAGGAGTGTTGGTGTATCTTCTCCAGCGTTGAGTGGCGCCCTTAATCAAATATACACATCTGACCTCTCATGTCAACGTGTCCAGAGAAATGGAACCAGCCTGCTGGGATGTAGGATATATAGGAGTAGGATGGATATACACTGGAAAACAAGCAGTCGGAACAACGGGGCTAAAAGAGAAAAGAGGCTGATGGAGGGAAGTGGGAGGTTGTCGTAGAGTAAACATCAGCCAATCGTCCATCCTTCCAAATCTGAGGTGAAAGTCTACACAGTACATTTTCCAGTTAAGTCAATGCTTAAAGATCCCGTTTTAGCTGTCTCGGAATACATACGGTCTACAGTGTAAAAAGTACTCTGATTATAGTGTTACATTTTGAGTGTTAATGTAACATGCCATGACCACTGCATTACTCTTGCCAGTGTTACTCAAATGTATGGGGTAATTAACACTCAGTGTTATTTGTATTCAACACTAGTATTGATCTAGAGTTAACTCCTATTAGTGTTAAACAAAAGCATTGTTACAGTAAGTAATTTTGGATGTTGTTTTAATAGTGTATGGTGTAAAGCCTAATTTGCACATTACTCATGGTGCCTTTTTGAGTGAATTATAGCATTACCACCCACTTCTTTACAGTAATGTACTGTTAAACCAAACTTTCTTTGGAATTTGCATACATTAACTTACAGGTAACTAACCGTCTGTCAGTAAAATACCATATAAACAAGTTACAATTTTTACAGGTAACACAGTGGTGTTAGGACACACCAGGCCTGCAAGTCACATTATGCTGAATTTGTATTCACCCACAATTTGCATTCAGAAAGACTTTCAGGGGTTTGAAACATTACGAAGACTACACAAACCATTTCAATTGGAACAACCATTTCAGTAACGGGTGCAGTATATTTAACTAACTGATTGGATTAGTTTAGAACAACGTATGTTATTTATCTTTGAGTAGCATAAGATTAATCAATCAATCAATCAATGTACATGCAAAAACATCAACATTAAAAACAATCCTAACTATCCTAACTATGGTAATGATGGGTGTGGTATTGATGAGACTATTTTACTCGCCCCAATGTAAAAAAATAAAATAACTCTGGTTATTAACACCACCACTGGTGGTTATTTTACACCAATTGAACTTTTACAGAGTGAATTTAACTTCTGAATCAACACTAGAAATGTTACACTGACAAATCGACACTGGCCATTTTGCTGTGTCCTAAGGACATTTTGCTGTGTCCTTTACTGTAATCAGATGGCCACTCCTAGCCCCCTAAAGTGTGTTTCGTAGAATATAGAAGTACAGTAGACCTACAGTATGTGGTTTCTGCTCTAGGTACCAGACTGTGTATCTGCGTTGTCCCTTTGGGCCCTGGTCTAAAGTAGTGCACTATATAGGGAATAGGATGCCATGAGGGACACAGGCTCTATGCACTGTATGATACATCTAGCCCTCATTACCAGCCATCATCATGACATCAGTAACACATTCCCCCTCCCTGCATCTGAGCAGGCCCCATTCAAAGACCCACATACTGTCTATTGCCTGTTTATATTTGTTGACTGAGGGAAATACATTGGCAGTCAGGACATCAATCTCCAGTGTAGAACACACGTGGTGGGTGACAGGGGGATTCACAGGCGTGTTCATGCTGATCCCGATTTATGAGTTGTTATGCTGCTGTGGTATGATGACATGTTTCTGTGACTGTTCTGTTGTTGTGTTTATATTTATCCCCTTCAGTGGGCCTGGTGAGCGCCAGGTGGCTACATCCAGGGGGACAGGATCTGTATGCCAATGGCACCCTATTTCCAGAGGTGTGGTCTTGAGTCAGACTCGACTTGATGGAAAATAAAATAACTTGGGACTTGATTTGGACTTGGAGCCTCAAGACTCGGGACTCGACTTTGACTTGAGACAGATGCCTTGAAATCATCTGGGCAGGTTTTGTAATATTTCGACACTCATTTTGTGGCACAGTCTCCATGGATTACTCTCCAGCTAGCCAGAGACAGTAGCTGCAGCACACGCACTTGCAAAAACACTTGCAACAGATTGGCTAGTGTAACACACACTCGGCCCTCTGATTGGACCAGCAACCTGTCAATCAACACAGGTCGGGTGAGCTAGCGCAGTGGTTCTTAAAGTGGGGAGAAGGTTTTGGGGGGTTGCCAGTGTCATTAAAGCACACAGTCATGTCAGGTTCAATTTGTTTACTGAACAAATTACATTGCGTCACATTTCAAGTAATGCCCACAGCAGGTTACATCCAATGAATGACGTTCATTACATCTCCCTTCTTCTAAAGTAGTTCCAAATGAAACGTATTAACTTGTCACGATGCTTAATTAAAACTGTTTATAGTTTCAATAATAACAACTTTAACTTTTGAGTGTTAATTTCAAACTAAAATCAAAGTCTCAATGTACTTTCCTTTTTAAATTTTTTAACCTTTTTTTGTCTTTTTTTGACTTCATGCACACAGACTCACCCAGCTGTAACAGTGGCAGGGGTCTGGCTCCGTATCGCCTGTTGTAGTAGGTCTTGTAGGATTATTTTGCCTCAGACTCTTGCTTGACAACTTTCTTCAAGTCAGGCCACCTAGGTTCTAGGGTCTTTGCTAGGTTTGGAAGCGTTTTCCATAACTGATGCCCCATGAGTAGCTGTGCTGGGCTATAGCCTGTAGCCGCAATCGGTGTCGCTCTGTAGGTAAGAAGAGCGAGAAAGGGATCTTCTTGCTTTAAGATTTTCTTGCCGTCTGGACCGCTCTCTCAGCTTCACCATTAGCTTGTGGGAAGTGAGGGCTGGACGTCACGTGATCAAAGCCATACTCTTCCTTGAAGGACTGGAACTCGGAAGATGTGAACTCCCTTGCGTTATCTGACACCAAGACCTCAGCTATTCCAAAACTCCCGAATCTTCAGCTTCCCGATTACTCTTTTGCTTGATGCATCTAGAATGTGTACCACTTCTATGAATCTTGAGAAGTAATCGACAACAACCAGATCTGTCAACCTCACATAGATCGTCTGCGATGCGTTGCAAAGGTCTGTCTGGCAACTCGGCCGTTATCAACGGTTCTTTGCGGTGCGATGGCTTGGTAGTTTGACACTGCTTGCACTGACTCACTTTGTCTTTTATGTCCATGCTGATTCCCGGCCACCACACTGAGAGTCAAGCACGTTCCCTGCACTTTGTGAGGCCCTGGTGACCCTCGTGGATCTTGCTGAGAATCTCGCTTCTCACAACCTTCGGAATCACGATTCTCTCTCGGTAGTCCATCTGATTCACTAAAGTAGGTATTTTTATTTATTTATTTGAGGTATTGTAGGCATTGACTGGCTCGCTAAAGTAGGTCTCGGCCACTGTTTTGATGTGTTTTGGACATATGTGCCTTGTGCACATCTGTATTTCCTTGCGCAATCTGATGACGCTTCTGTGATGAAAAAGGTCTTTGCCCGTTCACTGCCGAGACGAAGGCTGCGACTTCCTCCAGTTCTGAGCTCTCTAGGCAGACCGACGGGTCTCTGGAGAGTGTGTCGGCAAGGAGCAGCATCTTGCCTGGGGTTTACTCAGCTTTGGGGCTGAACCTCATCGTTATGATAAGCAATCGCTGGTAGCGCAGAGGGACCTCATCCAGGTTTTTGTAGTTAAACAATGACACCAATGGTTTATGGTCTGTTAGCAGTTTGAAAGACGCTAGGACACACAGGTAACGTGAGAACTTCTCACATGCCCAAACTGATGCCAAGCACTCCTTCTCTATCTAGGCATATCTTCTCTCAGTAGGAGAAAGGGTAAGTGAGCAGAAGGCAACCACCAGCATTTTCCCTTCATGCTCTTGTAAAAGTACTCCTCCAATGCCATAACCGCTGGCATCAGCGCTCACGACTGTGGGTCTGGAAACGTTGTAGAATGCTAGTATTGGTGCTGACACTAGCATGCCCGTCACTTTTCTGAAGTCCTTGTCTTGGCTTCTCCCCCAGGACCAGACAACGTCTTGCTTCGTAAGTCTTTTTTTGAGTGGCCGCAGTTCAGTGGAACCATAAGTATCTGCATAGATAGGGGCGGCAGGTAAGCTAGTGGTTAGAGCATGGGGCCAGTAACTGAACGTTTGCTAGATCAAATCCCCGAGCTGACAAGGTAAAAATCTGCCATTCTGCCCATGAACAAGGCAGTTAACCCATTGTTTCTAGGCTGTCATTGTAAATAAGAATGTGTTCTTAACTGACTTGCCTTGTTAGATACAATAGTTAACGATGCCTAGTATCTGTTATGTTCTGTGTTATGTTCAGTTCTTGAATTGCCCTTATTTTCTTTGGGTCATCCTTGCTGATCCAGTGTCCGACGAAAGTGAGCTCACTTTGGTTCAAATGGCATTTCTCCTTATTCAACTTCAGTCCTGAAGCTTTTATCACTCTGAAGGCTTCTGCTAGCCTCTGGTCGTCCTCATCCTTTGAGCGTCCATAAACTAAAACGTCACCCATGTAGCATTGGTCTCCGTCCAGGCCACTCAACAGCGCCGTCATCTTCTTTTGGAATATTTTGTGTGTGCTGTTTATTCCAAAGGGAAGTCTGCGAACGCAGTATCTCTTTGAATGGCGTAATTAAGGTTGTTAGCTTCTTGCTAGTTTCATCCAGGGGAATTTGCCAAAACCCACTCGTAGCATCCGGACTGGAGAAAACTGGCACCTGTCAGCTCTGGGATGATGTCATGCAACGTTGGCAGTACGTAATCCCCACGCACCACGACCTCATGTAGCCGCTGTAGGACCACACAGATGCGGATGTTGTCATTTTCCTTGACAACCGGTACCATCGGAGCACACCATGGAGTAGGCCTGGATATTTCCTCTATCACACCAAGCTATCCCATTCTATCCAGCTCCTTTTCAACTTTTGGGAGCTATGGGATGGGTACTCTCCTGGTCAATTGGCACTGTATGGTTCTGCAGTGTCGTTCAGTACTATAGTCAGTGGCACACATTTCAAGAGGCCCACTGAACCATGCTCTCTCTCACTTCCTCGATTCCCTTGAGCAGGCCCATTGCTATGGCTGTGCGCCGATTGTCTCCCATAGCTCTGCTGACCCTGAAGATGTTCAAGTTGAACCTCTTATTCTTCACTATAGTTTTGGTTTTCAACTGGCCTACATACTGTAGTACTCCTCCTGGGTTGCTCAGGGTGACATTTGTTTTGCATAGCTTTGGTTTGTTTTCCAGGCTATGGTAGCTTACTTCTGATATGACAGTAGCGTCCGCCCCTGAATCTATCTGGAAATTAAGCACTTCCTTCAATCTTCAAATGAACTCGCCAAGATGGTGTAGTCTCCCTTTCACTCTGGACTGATTAAAGAAAAACTGTTTTCAACTCTGTGTCTAGATCTGTTGTCACTTCATGCATCACTTTAGTTTGGCAAGCAGCAGCAAACTGCCCCGTTGTTTTTCATTTCTGACCTTCAGCATTTTTAGCTGGGCAAGCAATACTGACTCTATTGCATCTACTCCATTGTCTTATCATCATTGACCTGTGCTCGTTTCTGTTTGAATGTCTCTTACTTGAACCCTCTGCCATTGGTCCCGTGACAAACTCCAGCTATTCCACTTGCTTGTCACATGACTGCTCTGTATTCTGACTCTTAATTAGCTTGTGGTTACGTGCCGTTTGAATTGCTCTGGTCAGTGTGATTTATCTCTCAGTCCTATGACAATCCTGTCACGGATGCATTCTTCCTCAGTTCCCACATAATCACAGTGTTCAGACAGTTCGTAGAGTAAAATAACTTAAATGGACCTCACCATCTTGTTGGTTTCACCCATGGCCGTGTCCTACACATCATCCTCGTCCCGAAATACGAAAGATTTGAAGATATTTTCTGCCTCTTTGCCCATTGGGTATATATCAATGAGCTTAAACTGCACGTCACTATCCTCTTGTGTTAGCTTAGTAGACGTTCGATAACACATGAAATGCTGTTTCCACTCAGGCCATTCACTCGTCTTTTCAAAGTGAAACCCCTCTGAAGGTGGAAACGTTGCCATTGTTAACTCTCGTGAGGTTTCTCCCAACCTAACGAAGCTAACTATTCACTTCCTTGTAAAGTAGTTTATCCCGTTTTGACTTCTGACACCGTGTCATGAAAGCACAGTCATGTCAGGTTCAAGTTGTTTACTGAACAAAACGTTAGATTGCATCACATTTCAAGTATCACCCAGTGGGTTACATCCAATGAATGACATTCATCACAGCCAGTGGGAACCTGAATGGGAAAAATATATATATATTTTTTTCATACATATTTTAACAGGCTACATATAGCCTAACATTTGTATTTTATATATATATATATACTGTATATACTGGTTTGTTGTCTCAAAAACATATCAACTGTGCTTCAGAACCAAAAAGTTGACCAATAACCAGCGTTGGCGCAGAAAAGCGGCATGCATATCCAGATTAGTGACCAGAAAGGACTTGTTCTAATTTTCTCTGGCTTTGCCTGACACTAACAAAGTAGGCCTACATTTATCATTTATTATCCATATAAATTACAGTTATGAAAATGCATGTTTATGGCTGTAGTTACAGGCTACATTTACGCAGCCATTGTGTGCGCAAAAACGCACGTGCAAGGGGGTCGCAAGCTTTGAACAACTGCATTTTGGGGGTTGCAGGTCAAAAGGTTTGACAACCACTGAGCTAGTGAAGAGATTGCTGATTTGGATCGGTGCAGCGCAAACATCAAGTTGTAGGGAGAGAGGATTTCCATAAATAAATATGCAACTCCAAAAATAGTTTGGTGATCAAGAATATGAATTTCTTTACTTTTGCAAGCTCACCAGCAACTGGGCATCAAGCAACAATTACTAGCATAGGACTATACATTGCTTTAAATTGATAATGTATTTATGCATTTGGAATCTGTTGTCAAAATGAATTATTACACAATCAAAATATGTTGAAGATAAAATAATGAAAATGGCTGTCTGGTAGCCTCAATAAATAGAAAATGATTTGTAATTCAACAAATCATTGCTTGTATAGATTTTTACATTACTTGATACTTGACTTGAAAAAAAACGTTTGACCCAACTTGACGTGCTCGTAGAATGCGCGACTTGGACTTAACTCAAAGACTTGACCCGTTCTACTTGGGACTCGACTTGAGAATCGGACCTTGTGACTTGCATGTGACTAATAATAATAATAATAATAATAGTGACTTGATGCCGCCTATTCCCTGTAGTGCACTACTTCTGAGCAGAGCCTTTACTGGCCTGGTCAAAAGTAGTGCACTACATTGGGTGCCATTTGGGACGCAAAACTGGTGAGTGCAAAAGCCATTTGGCTGGTGGTTGATCCCAGGTAGACAGACAGCAGGGATTCAACTGAACATGTGTCTGATGATGAAGTGGAGACCTAGACATAGCTGTCCTACTCTCTAAATACTTTCCCAGGGCTGGATTCAAACCGTATAGCTAAAGTATTGCGGAAGATCCGCGTTAAAATGTAAAAGGAATTCCCGATTGAGCCCGACATATGCAACATTTACCATGAATACAGTCTCTGCGACCGCGGGAGCATTGCCTTTAATTGTCAATTGCGCTATAAAGCAAATACGAACACAAACTTTTATTTTTGCTTATTCGTAACTAAGGCCCAGTCAGAGTCGTGTGGTCAGTCATCTCCTTAAATCTCATCAACTCCACAGATTGGTTTGAAGTTCTATGTGCAGGAATCTCCAGTATCTGGGGCTGAGAGATGAGAGGAACATCTTCTGAATGGAGACTGAAGCAGCTGCAGCACGCCTTGTCTGTGTATCATAACCACACGTCCACCATGTCAGTCCAGCCAGTCACCCCATCCCTCAGGGTCAGGTTCTTGTCTGGGGTCAGGCGAGACGCTGGCATTCCCTAAGGGCTGCACTGTAAACTCACACAGACAAACAAACTAAGTACCCAATGCCTCTGCTCGGGCCAACCGGTTGAGATCGGGTGTAGTATGTGTGTGTATGTGCTCAGACCCCGATTGTTTAATGGATTCAGAGAAGCCTCCCTCCACAAACATTAACAGGGGGACGGACGGGGGACTGTCCCCTCTCAGGTTTCTGATTGATTCAGCTGGATGTTTCTGAGGATTATAGGCAGTAGCCAGTCAGGCTAGACAAGGTTTCTGTTACATTAGGCTCAGACAAAGACAGTCACAGGACCCGTGGACACGACTAGAGTGGAAGGGACTCTGCGGACCCAGATGGCACCCTGTTCCATATATATTGCACTACTTGGTCAAAAAGTAACAGACTATATAGGTAATAATGTGCAATTTGGGACACAGAAAATAGTACTACACTACACTGGGGGTATATGTAGGTCTACATGTTTGTCTGTACTGAGAGGTGGGGGGATGTAGATGCTGGGATTCTCTTTTCAGAGCGGGGGTGAAACGTCATCTAGGGTGTGTCTCAAGGATCATCTGTCAGGCTCAGCCAACACTCAAGTACAGAAACAGTCCCTTAACCGGAAATTCAAATACAGTATATTTTGGCAACCAACCGTAAAGGTGTCACCTCATCCAGATCATACATTATAATCAACATTCAGGAACACTGATTACTCTGCCATAAGGATATCATTGAATGTCCTTACTACACGACCACCTATCACCAGAATGAATTACACTAATGGAGAGAAAGCCTTGCCCTGATCCCAACTGCTCTAGGCACTCCTGACACTTCCATTATCCCTGATTAACTGTATTCCCCTACTTTTCTGAACTGAAATCCCCAACATGTCTTCAGAGGAGCCTTTAGTCAGATCTTTCAGTATCCATCAGCCCTTTGACATGTTAGATTCCCCCCTAAGCTCCTAATTGCTGTTCATTGTTCTGGTAGACTTTGAACTGAATGACACCACTGGCCTGGTGTCTGGGGCCAAGCAGAGAAGACAGAGTACTGAGACTGTGTGGCAGCAAGAGAAAAGCCCCAGTCCCTTTGTCAGGACTTGTCAGGGAAGGCCCTGATCAACCCCCCTAACCTACCCCAACGTCTCTTTGATTCAGCCCTACCCCGACCTCCTCAACCCCCCGACCCAAGACCACCAGGTCTTCCCGGTCTGTGAAGACAGCCCCAGACATCATCTGTCTTTTCAGGTCAACGCAGCTCTGGCCGCATTTTAGCTCATGACGTATGTCTGTCTGTCAGATCAGCCTGTCTGAAGAGGTCTCTGCTCCCTGCAGTACATATGTGTCTATAATCATGGACGTCAGATCACGCGCTACTTTATGACATCGATTAAAGGATCAATGGCCCTGTCTTCACCAGGCCTCCCTGACAGGATGTGACTAATGCGCCATGCAACGCAAAGCCATGGGAAGGCCTGCTTTATAAAGGGACTCAGGGGTACAATAATTGCAAGGCTTGTGCAGACACACACTCACAGACAGACCAGCTCCAGATGAAATGTTTTGGCTGGGCCTCCCTCAACATTGTTTTTGAGACATTTGTTGTTGTCTGTGTGATTGCTCAGTTTAACCTGCCCATGCTATGAGGGAGTATGTGTCCAAATGTAAAATTTGCTGTAATTTTGAACGGTTCATACAGTACAATATAAGTAGACGTAGAATAAGTGAAATGCGTGTGCCTGGTTGGACCCTCAGACCACTGCTTTCAGTAAACACTTAGATAGTATTGTATCTAAGTCATGGAACAAATACAGTTGAAGTTTACATTCGCTTAGGTTGGAGTCATTAAAACTCGTTTTTCAACCACACCACAAATCTCTTGTTAACAAACTATAGTTTTGGCAAGTCAGTTAGGACATCTACTTTGTGCATGACACAAGTAATTTTTCCAACAATTGTTTACAGACAGATTATTTCAGTTAAAATTCTGTAACTGTATCACAGTTCCAGTGTGTCAGAAGTTCACATACACTCTTAGTTGACTGTGCCTTTAAACAGCTTGGAAAATTCCAGAAAATGATGTCATGGCTTTAGAAGCTTCTGATAGGCTAATTGACATAATTTGGGTCAATTGGAGGTGTACCTGTGGATGTATTTCAAGGCCTACCTTCAAACTCAGTGCCTCTTTGCTTGACATCATGGGAAAATCAAAAGAAATCAGCCAAGACCTCAGAAAAATATTGTAGCCATCCACAAGTCTGGTTCATCCTTGGGAGCAATTTCCAAACACCTGAAGGTACCGCGTCCATCTGTCCATACAATAGTAACCAAGTATAAACACCATGGGACCACGCAGCCATCATACCGCTTGGGAAGGAGACGTGATCTGTCTCCTAGAGATGAACTTACTTTGGTGCAAAAAGTGCAGATCAACCCCAGAACAACAGCAAAGGACCTTGTGAAGATGCTGGAGGAAACAGGTACAAAAGTATCTATATCCACAGTAAAACGAGTCCTATATTGACATAACCTGAAAGGCTGCTCAGCAAGGGAGAAGCCACTGCTCCAAAACCAGCATAAAAAAGCTGGGTTTAAATTGGGTTTAATTATTTATTTACTAAATACCTAACTAATCACACAGAATTACACATAAACATAATTAAATCATAACTTGATTACAAATTACGTCATAAAGGAAAACGTCCCTAGCGGGCGGAACAGATATGACAGCTTAAACAGCTTACACAAAAGAAAAGGGGCTGGGTTTGAGTGAAAGAGCGGGAAGACTGAGGAACAAAGGGCGAAGCTGTGCTATCGTAAATACAATATCTTATGCATTCTAAATTACCGCCCATTTGGGAAAGGAAAATGCAATAAATATTTACTCTGAGCTGCGCTTCAGTAGGTTGGTGGTAAGATGGAAGGCCGTGTTGCCAAACCGAGTCCTTTGAAGAGTGTTTCTGGTGGTCAATTGGATACGTTGTAGTAACGCCGTTGTGTGATAGACAGCATACTCTGTCTGTTCCTTCCTAACCTGCGTTTGCAGCTGCTGTTGCTAACTCAACGGCTAGGAGGTATCACTTCTAAGGTGAATAAGAGTTCAAAGTTCATACCATTCGCAACCAAAGCTCACGCTGATGTTGGCTTCATTCTGTAGTTATTATCTGAACCATTCTGACATCAGACCGTCGTCCTCACATCCTCGGAACAGGAGGTTATATTGTCGTCAAGGCTTTATATAGGAAGGGAGAGGAGGGCGTGATTGAAAAGTTGTATAGCCCATGTCCCTTCACAGGGGCGGGCCACTGATTGAGCAGAGCCCTACCTTATGAAAACCCAAATCTCACATTTTAGAAGCTAAAATCACATTTCATCCCATCACGAATAATTTCATATTCAAACATTTAAATTGAACAACGATTCCATGTGAATCCGATAACTCTGATGTGTAGACTTTCCACTGTAGAGTTTATGTCATCTTATCATTGATGAGAATGTCTCAGATGACAACCGAACTGACATCATATTCATTAAGTACCACCGCATATGTTCAATTGTTCAGATTACCAGAATATAGTTCATTTCCCCCCACCTTCTGATGTTCATGTTTCTATGTTAACCAAGGGGTTTGCAAATGTAACATCAGTAGGGTAGAGAGAGGAAACAGGGGGGAAGAGGTATTTATGACAGTCATAAACCTAACCCCAGGCCAACGTCATGACAGTACACTTCTGACACACTGGGAATGTGATGAAATAAATAAATGCTGAAATAAATCATTCTCTCTCCTATTATTCTGACATTTCACATTCTTAAAATAAAGTGGTGATCCTAACTGAGGAATTGTTTGAAACTGAGTTTAAATGTATTTGGCTAAGGTGTATGTAAACTTCGACTTCAGCTGTATCTACTGTGTGATTCTCAGGCCCTGGTCCCTGGTTCATACTGAAGGCACAGCTAACCATTGATCCACAGAATCAATGTTTTTTTTTATTTTTAAGAAAGGCAGGATTGAGACCACTGTTGATTTAGAATGTAATTTGAAGATTTGCTTTGGATAAGCCTCTGATAATTGTAACCCTTTGCAGGTGCTCCTGTTTCATGAAGTCGAATAGGCCCTGATGACCCTATGGGCCCTGGTGACCCTATGGGCCCTGTTGACCCTATGGGCCCTGGTGACCCTATGGACCCTGGTGAATATATGGACCCTGGTGAATATATGGACCCTGGTGACCCTATGGGCCCTGGTAGACCCTATGGACCCTGGTGAATATATGGACCCTGGTGACCCTATGGGCCCTGGTAACCCTATGGGACCTGGTTGACCCTATGGACCCTGTGGGTAAGGGTGACCCTGTGGACCCTGGTCACCCTATGGGTTCTGGTCACCCTATGACCCTATGGACCCTGTGGGCCCTGGTACCCTATTGGCCCTGGTGACCCTATGGGTTCTGGTGACCCTATGGGTTCTGGTGACCCATCACCTGCCCTCCTCTGAGGTGTCAAAGCACAGAGGTGAGCTCCTGACCAAAGAAGGGTGAGCTCCCAATTAGCTAGGGGGCAACCTCTCCCTCCTCTCTCTCTCTCTCTCTCTCTCTCTCTCTCTCTCTCTCTCTCTCTCCACGGTCTCAGCATAGATCTTACACAGGTATCACCACACATGGAGATGAATGAATTCCTTCACTGACAATGATCCAATAAGTTCAAGGGTGAGCCTCTTTTCAATGTGCTGAATTTGGCTCTTTATGCCGAGCTCCCACGCTTTGATACCCTTCATTTAGCCTGTCAACGGGCGATGACACATTCCATTTATCTGCTCCGCCATACACTGTGCACGGCATTTATTCCAAATCGAGCAAACAAGACGGCTTGTTGCGTTCATTCAAAATATTTCAGCCCGATAAAAAGCCTAGACATTCTTCCGCCTACTGAATCTTTTGAATCGACGAAATATCTACAAAGCTGGGAACAACAATTTGGTAGTCATAAGACGGTAGCGCAGATCCCTTCCTGTCAGTCAGAGTAAAGTATTGTTCTTTTATCTCTTGGGCCTCCAAGTGGCAGTCATTTCTGCACCGGAGCGTGTATCAGCTCATAAGGGAGTGAGAGAATCTCTGCATCTGTCTGTAACTCCATCTCTGACTGACAACAAGGTTGATTAAGGACAGTTTGAACACATCCACCCTATCTGCTGGTGGAATCCTCTCTGGCTCCTCTGCTCTGCTCAGAAACCACAGCATAACCCCCCCAAGACCCTGGCAAGTCTAATAAACCTCCACTGGTAAACAATTGACTTTCCAGCAGTGATACATTACTTGACCCGTTGTAGCATTCCCATGAGGTTGGGAGAGGTGCCTGGGTATAGGTCAGGTACTGCTGTGATGTGTTTAAACAAGCAGGAGAGCTCTGCCTTAAGTCATAGGGCGAAGCTCACTAAAGGCAGCGTTATGATTCAAATGGCTATGTACGTTTTTATAAGTTATTATCTGGAAAGCGATTAAAGTAATGCTTTATAGATATCACATTACCGACTGGGCAAAAACTGGTTGAATCAATGTTGTTTCCATGTCATTTCAACCCCCAAAAAATCTATGTGACAATGTGGTATCAACGTGGAAAACTGATTAGATTTGCAAAAAGTCATCAACGTAAGGGCATTTTTTTTTTTTTTTTTTACCCAACTTTTTTTTAACGCAACTTAAAACTAGACGTTGAACTGGCATCTGTGTCCAGTGGGTACCCTCATAAGAAAAAACGATGGAAGGTGAGATCATGAAGTTACTGTGGTACAACCCTGGCCACTTAAAGTAATGCTTTATAGATATCACATTACCTTTGGAAAAAAAACATTTGGGAAGGTGAGTCTTGCTTACTTCATAAGATTCCTGTTACGACCCTGGCCAC
This sequence comes from Oncorhynchus nerka, assembly GCF_034236695.1. Lineage (NCBI taxonomy): Eukaryota > Metazoa > Chordata > Actinopteri > Salmoniformes > Salmonidae > Oncorhynchus > Oncorhynchus nerka. Next base: position 59,173,584 of record NC_088404.1, on the reverse strand, counting down.
TGGAATTCAATAATTACACACAACCTGACAAACTAAACATACAGTATGTTGCTCTGGACTGGCCTTTCAGTATAAGTCAGCTCTGGAACTCTTGGGAAAAAAATACATCAAATGTGGCATAGTTTCCCTAATAAACAACGTGGATACAATTAGGTATCCTATTCAAATGCTCACGACCAAACCCTAGACGATGGTGTAGTAGTACAAGACCACCCACCTCCTCTTGCATCATGCAGTACATACAGTACGGTACACCTCCAGTGTTTGTGCTTGTCTCTCATTGACTGAGTGAGTGTGCCATCGAGACCAGCACAGCTGGCAGCCAAGGAGGCGGCAACACTAATTGGGATTGTTAGTCTCTCTCCAGCACAGTAAGTGGGAACCCAAGTGCTTGTTGTTCTTGCGCAGCTTGTTATTCTCCCACCGCCGCTCTACAGTCACACGGGGTGTGGACGGCAACAGCCCAAGATCCGCAGTCTAAACACATATTACAGGGCTGTTATTCTCCCCTAGCATAAAACTGGCTCTCTCTGGGTCTGCTGCATTGTTTAAACTGATCGGAGCTGCATATTCCACATTGGTGTCACTCGGAATCCTGAGGGAGCCTGTATGTTCTAACACTGAGCCCAGGGGGGTAGGAGGAGGGAAGAGAGGTTTGCTTTAAGAAAAAATACATCAGTATGCCCCTTCAGTGCAGCTGAAGCCTAGCTGGGTTTGCTTTTCATTTTCTTCTTGTAAGCAGGGCCACTAAAAGGAACACAACTATCAGGATACCTGTGCTAACTGGTCCACAGTGGGGTGTGGCAAAAACTGAAAGACTGGCCAACAGTTTCTACCCTCAGCCCATCAGACTGCTGAACAGCCACCACTAGTCAGTTACCTGCCCCCCCCCCCCACACACACACACACACACTCCCCCGATTAGCCATTTCACCCCACAACTCTCACTTACCTTACCTGCTGCTCCCCCTACGGACATTCTTTATCCTGCTGCCCCACCAGTAGTCCCCCTACGGACATTCTTTATCCTGCTGCCCCACCAGTAATCCCCCTATGGACATTCTTTATCCTGCTGCCCCACCAGTAATCCCCCTATGGACATTCTTTATCCTGCTGCCCCACCAGTAATCCCCCTACGGACATTCTTTATCCTGCTGCCCCACCAGTAATCCCCCTATGGACATTCTACGGACATTCTTTATCCTGCTGCCCCACCAGTAATCCCCCCCACCAGTACGGACATTCTTTATCCTGCTGCCCCACCAGTAATCCCCCTACGGACATTCTTTATCCTGCTGCCCCACCAGTAGTCCCCCTACGGACATTCTTTATCCTGCTGCCCCACCAGTAATCCCCCTATGGACATTCTTTATCCTGCTGCCCCACCAGTAATCCCCCTACGGACATTCTTTATCCTGCTGCCCCACCAGTAATCCCCCTATGGACATTCTTTATCCTGCTGCCCCACCAGTAATCCCCCTATGGACATTCTTTATCCTGCTGCCCCACCAGTAATCCCCCTACGGACATTCTTTATCCTGCTGCCCCACCAGTAAAACCCCTATGGACATTCTTTATCCTGCTGCCCCACCAGTAATCCCCCTATGGACATTCTTTATCCTGCTGCCCCACCAGTACTCCCCCAACAAACTTTTACTCTGACCCCACCCCAACGACATTCACCACTGTTGCAGTTGTTAATATGTATATAACTTTTTTTGAATTAACATTTGTATTGTTCTTATTTCACTCAATGGTCATGCTGCTGCTCCCCCTATGGTCCTCCCACCCCATCCCCTCAACAGTCTCTACTCTGCCTCCACCACAATGAGTGGAGACACTGCCACAGTTGTTATGTATATAGTGCTATTTCTATTTAATGTATGTTGTTTTTTATTACCATTTGAATTACTTTATTTCACTTGGTCCTACGTGTTGGAGCTCAAAGCCTAAGATTTTCACTGTACCCTGTAATCACAGTTGCAACCCTATACATGTGACCATTAAACTCTCTGAATCTGAATCTCTGAACACAGGCAGGCATGGTAGAGTGACAGTTGCTGAGAAGTGCCACTCACAGCTATCATGTAACTCTTCCTTCGGCCCATCCTATTGGCCGTGGAGTTCCATAAGAGCGCAGTTGATCAGCTATGTTCTCAAGTGTAGTGAAAGAATGCACTGTTTCAATGTGAGCAGGGCAGCCATATTGGATAGGACAACTACTACTACTACTACTGCTACTACTAATACTGTTACTATGCCACTGCCTGTGCTACTTGGCTCTACCACTAAGATAGACCTCCACTCCTTTTCAAAATTTTTATTTGATTGGGGATTCAGGAAGCGCTGGTTCTCCATTCATATTGCCATTTGGAACGGAACATGATTGCAGGGGAATTACAATCGAACTTTGTTTGAACATTCCAAGTCCTCACATGACAGACCAAGGATCAGCTCAAACTTAATTCCAGGTTCACAAGCAAGGATATCCAGGTCTTTGAAATGACTGACGCTTGCATACATTTACAGAAAACAATACAGTTGAAGCCAAATACTTTAGCAGTATGAGTAAATAAGGTATTTCACCGGTGGTTTGAAAAGGGTGTAGGTGTCTGAGAGAGGTTCTCAAAGCGCCATGAGGGACATATTACATTCCTTTCATAAACACTGGCATTTGATGACCAGCTTCTTACCCTCCTTGATCTTCTGCAGTGTTTGTTTAACTTTATTTCATTTTTTTCCTCGATAGGAACCCTGTTTGCAGGACAGAGGACTGGCCCCGGCCTTGTACAGATGCTTTGAATTTACAGAGCTTTCACTGCGAGGGAGAGCGGGCTAAACCTGCCTGTATTTTTGTGGGGATTAGTCATCAGATGGACGCCCTTCGAGGAGGTCCCCGCCTCCCTGTTTTGTGCTGCGGCGCTGGGAAAGGGACCCCCACCTGTCTCCTGGTCCTCAGAGATCCCTGCCAACATAGCCCCAGGATGAGACAGGGGCACAATAGAACTAGACTTTACTCAACAATGTAGCTACTACATTTTCTGATATGGTGAAATTAGTTACCGGAGAGTAAAAAACAGATTCATGTTTTCAATACATTTTATTAGCGGATTGGATAGTCCTAGCAATATTAAGAAATATATATATTTTTTTATCTTCAAGACATGTCATCATTAGTAAGATATTTAAAATTCCAAAGGCATGGTGCTTACAGCCATTAGTTAATGCAGCATCTATTCTGATCCACATAAGTACCACTTGATTTTACACATTTAAATGAAAGGTCTTTCCAGTACAAAATGGCTCTGTGAAGATGTCATAACTGATGATAGGGAGCCATCTACTGGCGAGAGAGGGGATGAACTGCCCCTGAGCAACGACCTGGACAACTCCTTAAACAAAATGGCTCTGTGAAGATGTCATACCTGACGATAGGGAGCCATCTACTGGCGAGAGAGAGGATGAAATGCCCCTGAGCAACGACCTGGACAGCTTCTGACAACACCTTAAATGAAATGCTACATGCTATCAATAGATTTAAAACTTAATAAAACCCAAATAACCATTTCATTTTCAAATAAGTTTTTCTTTTAGTGTTGTCAGTGTGTGAATAAAAAAAAACATTTTGCATACACTCCATCTCGTACAGTATATACCATTAATAATACACATAACGAACATAAAAGGTTCCAATAAAAAGAGACAAATTGATGGGTGCAAACACACAGTACAAACACAAACAATATGTCATCACCTGCTTCCTTTCCTCCTCACAGACACCACAGTACTGCAAACACACAGTACAAACACAAACAATATGTCATCACATGCTTCCTTTCCTCCTCACAGACACCACAGTACTGCAAACACACAGTACAAACACAAACAATATGTCATCACCTGCTTCCTTTCCTCCTCACAGACACCACAGTACTGCAAACACACAGTACAAACACAAACAATATGTCATCACATGCTTCCTTTCCTCCTCACAGACACCACAGTACTGCAAACACACAGTACAAACACAAACAATATGTCATCACCTGCTTCCTTTCCTCCTCACAGACACCACAGTACTGCAAACACACAGTACAAACACAAACAATATGTCATCACATGCTTCCTTTCCTCCTCACAGACACCACAGTACTGCAAACACACAGTACAAACACAAACAATATGTCATCACATGCTTCCTTTCCTCCTCACAGACACCACAGTACTGCAAACACACAGTACAAACAATATGTCATCACATGCTTCCTTTCCTCCTCACAGACACCACAGTACTGCAAACACACAGTACAAACAATATGTCATCACATGCTTCCTTTCCTCCTCACAGACACCACAGTACTGCACACACACAGTACAAACAATATGTCATCACATGCTTCCTTTCCTCCTCACAGACACCACAGTACTGCAAACACACAGTACAAACAATATGTCATCACATGCTTCCTTTCCTCCTCACAGACACCACAGTACTGCAAACACACAGTACAAACAATATGTCATCACATGCTTCCTTTCCTCCTCACAGACACCACAGTACTGCACACACACAGTACAAACACAAACAATATGTCATCACATGCTTCCTTCCTCCTCACAGACACCACAGTACTGCAAACACACAGTACAAACACAAACAATATGTCATCACATGCTTCCTTTCCTCCTCACAGACGCCACAGTACTGCAAACACTTGGAATGCAACTTTCCTTCAATGTTAGAACATTTAGAGCATAATAATTAGCACATATAACTTAAGTACCACCATCCTGACGGACTAGGGCCTTGTTCTGTGGGGCGCAATATTACAGAACGTTCAGATAGAAACAGACATTTCTCTGTCATGTAGAATAGGCAGTCATGTCAGCAAGAATACATTTCTAGCTAAAACATTCTGAACGGAACCCAGTACTGGCACCGTGAGCAAAACAGTGCCATCTAAATTAGCAGAATACCCTGTCAGAGATACAAAACAGAGACAGATCTTGACCAAGTACAGACTCAGTGATCACCAATTGGCTATAGAAAAAGGGAGACACAAAAAGACATGGTTACCCAAAGAGGAGCGCCTACAGTACGTGGTCAAAGATGCACTTTTATCGCTACTGTGAGAAATACTCCCAAATAAGAGAGAGCGAGAGATAGTGAGAGAGAAAGGAAGACGAGAGAAAAAGACGGATGGGAGAGAGAGGAAGACAGAGAGAAAGACAGGTGAGAGAGAGAGAGAGAGAGAGAGAGAGAGAGCAAGGAATACAGGAGAGAGAGAGAGCGAAAGACAGGAAGACAGGAGAGAGAGGAAGACACAATACAACGCCAGCCCACCACATCCAACAGGAGCAGCAGAGCAGACCCCACCCTAGAGAGACCAGCCCCACACCCCAGCAGACATGCACCCAGCTGAGAGAGAGGAGTACAGCCGACCACCCCCCACACAGTCCCCCACACCGAGCGCAGCTGAAACCAGCTACAGAACCCCCCCCCCCATGGGAGGCATTAGACCATTCTCCTATGACTGATGGAGGAGAATCAGGCGTGTTCCAATGATGCTGAAAGACACATTCCAGATATAAATATTTGGGCATTATTATACAATAGATAGCCGTAATCACCATCAGACACACCTGGCTAACTTGATGGGTTATGTAATCATCTGATGGAGTCTTTTGTTTAGACATGTAGCTAGCTACATCCATAGAGTACTAGCAATACAAACCGATTGTCATAGCTACCTAAAGTTAACCAAATAGGTTCAATGTTAGCTAGTTAGCTAGCTAACTAACATTAGGCTATAACTAGCAATGCAAATGGCTTTCTGAGATAATATTACTACACAGATCCAAATCAAATCAAATCAAATCAATTTGATTTGTCACATACACATGGTTAGCAGATGTTAGTGCGAGTGTAGCGAAATGCTTGTGCTTCTAGTTCCGACAATGCAGTGATAACCAACAAGTAATCTAACTAACAATTCCAAAACGACTGTCTTATACACAGTGTAAGGGGATAAAGAATATGTACATAAGGATATATGAATGAGTGATGGTACAGAGCAGCATACAGTAGATGGTATCGAGTACAGTATATACATATGAGATGAGTATGTAGACAAAGTAAACAAAGTGGCATAGTTAAAGTGGCTAGTGATACATGTATTACATAAGGATGCAGTCGATGATGTAGAGTACAGTATATACGTATGCATATGAGATGAATAATGTAGGGTAAGTAACATTATATAAGGTAG